>NC_138196.1:33114196-33365911 GCF_964194105.1 Spermophilus citellus
GACTCGCAGTGGGAGAGGCCTTGTTCTGTGGGGAAGCAGCAGCAGAGAGGTGACCTAGTCCCCAGATGCCTCTCTGTCTGGAGGAATGGCTTAAGCTAGGAAGAGTGAGGAAGGAACAAGGAGGTGTGCTGAGCTGAGCTGAAGTGAAAGATGTGTCGAGCAGATGGGGCCAGGAGGCCTGCACCAGCCATCCCAGGAAGGGCCTGGCAGCATGGGCTGACCAGCGTGGGACGAGTCTCCTGTGGAGTCTTGTCTGACACAGGCCTTCTCCGCCTGGCATTCAGAATCTTCCAGAATCCGGCCCTACTCACATTATCCAAACATTGCCGGCCCCCACTCCTCATCCCCAGTCCTTTACCATAGGCAGATTCTTCCCATCCTCAACCTCAACACTGACTCTTCCTTCCTCTTCCTGTCTTTCATGTCTAGCACCCTCTGTCTTCTAAAGTAGAGGGTACTCCACCTCTCGGTGCCCCATCAGACCCTGTTCCACCTCAAACCCTGTTCCTAGGCCTGGCCTGAAATATTGCTTTACTGTCATTTTCCCCAGTTGGATTCCAGTTCTCAGATGCCTGTCTCTGAGCTTCTTGAGTGCTGGGACAGGAATCAGACACTCCCCATGGATGAGAATCACTGCCACCCTAACTAGCTCTCAGAACTCTCCGGGTCCGCAGATCACAGAACCCACTCTAGGGTCTGTGTGGGTGTAGCCTCATGAACAACTGGGGAGGATGTGTCAATGGCAGGCAAAAAGCAAAATACCAGAGGTATCAGTGGCACCAGAGGTAGGGTGGGTGGGGTGGCGGGTATAGCAGTGAATACAGAGATGCTACATCTTCCCATCACACAGAACAGTCAGCAGGGGAAGTGCTATTCCTCACTGCCCTGAGCCCTTATATCTAATAAAATGCTAGGTTTGGACATTTGGACTGTGCCATACAGTCCCATGACCTCTGGTCCTAAGCCTGCCCTGAGACTTCGTGGACAAAGGCCCATCTTTGTGGAATGACTGAATGTACATTTCTCATGCATAGCTGTGAGAACACTTCACAAAAGAACTTTGTTATGGTCTGGATATCAGGTATCCCCTAAAAAATCTCATCTGTAAATGCAGGAGGTGAAATGAATATGTTATGAGAGCTGTCACCTAATCAGTGGATTAACCCACTTGATAGATTAATAATTTGAAAAGACTAACTGGGGGGTAACTGGAGGCAGGTGGAATGTGGCTGAAGGAGGTGGGTCACCAGGGGGCATGCCCGCAGGGATTACATCTTCCTTGTCTCCCGGACTCCTCCTTCTTTCTCTGCTTCCTGGCTGCCACAGGTAGAGCAGTGCTCCCCTTCCACACCCTTCCACCATGATGTTCTGCCTCACCTTTGGCCTAGAGCAAACCTCTGAAACCATGAGACAAAATACACTTTTCCTCCTCTAAGTTGTTTTTGTTGGGTATTTTGGTCTCATCAGTGAAAAGCTGACTAACACATACTTCTAAGGGAAAATCGCTTCTGGCCTCCTTGTCTGACAACAGTCTGACTACTTTTGTTGCTTTCAAGAAAGATTGTTTCCAGTTTACTTCGGTCTTCCCTGTCCTGCCTGGCATCATCTGGTATTTCTGAAATACTCTTTCTTAAACGTGTGCTTCCACCTTCTGCTTAATATTTACTTATTTCTCAACAATTCTAGTGAGGAAGTTGTATTGCTACCTCTGCTTGATTTATTGGGGAATTGAGGTTCACACGCACAGATGACAGAAATACAGCATTAGCAAGTGTGATAATTGACTCTTCATCCAATCTGATAAAAAATGCTGTTCTCGGGCAGAAGAGTGCTTTTATTTATCGAACCTTACCACGTGACAGACAACACATGCCAGATGCTGTACATAACGAGTGCTTTCTAAATTAATTAATGCTATAAAAGTAAACCCCTAAATGTATGATAGCACAAACACAATAGAAGTTTGTCACTTACACTAATTCTCAATGGCACACCTAAAGAGTGGGGTAGCTCTTCTCCAAAGAGTGATTGAAGGCCCAGCCTCCTTCCATCTTGCAGCTCCGTTGTGTGGCTTCCAAAGTTGCATTATCTGAAGAGGAAAGAACATAGAAGTGTGTACATGAAAGAGCTTTTTTTTCCCCCTAACTCCCTGGGCCATGCCTGGAGTTGGGCTACTGGGCTGTGTCACTTGTGCTCACAGGGGATGGCTAAGAACTAATCACAGATGCACGCCCAGACACAAATCCTTGGCACTAGCTGGGCAGCTCACAGAAATGTCTCTGTGCTGTAGAAGAGAAGTTAAACATTGGTGGACAGCTGATTACCTCTGTCCTACAGTCTAACCATTATTATACCCCATTTTACAAATGAGAAAACTGAGATATAACGTCCAAGTTCATATAACTAGTAAATACTGAGCTAGAATTTAAACCCAGAATGCCTGACACCAAAGTTTATGGTAATTCCACTACACCAAATCGAACCCACACACACACACACACAAAAAAAAAATCTAGTCAAGGACATAGACTTTAGAGTAAATATCATCATTTTCCCCAGTATTCAACTTGGAGAATTAGTTTTAGAACACCTGCTTTTAATGGACCCCTAACTCAAAACTGACCCCTGAAACTTAGCAAACAGAGCCTCCTTTAAGAACAGTTTTGCAAATGATGAAACTGAGTCTCAGGGGGGTTAAATGGATTGCTTAAAATCACATAGTTAAGTGAGCAGCCGGCAGGAGGAGAACCTAGTCATCTCCAAGTCGAGGGCTGTTATGGTTTAGATACGGTGCCCCCAGAAGCTCACATGTAAGACAATCCAAGAAGGTTTGGAGGAGAAGTGGTTAGATCATACTCTTAAACCAATCAGTGTGTTAAACCCTGACAGGATTAACTGAGTGGTGACTGGAAGCTGGTGGGGGGGTGGCTGAAGGAAGTAGTCCATTGGGGTGTGACTATGGGGTGTATATTTTGTATCTGGAGAGTGAAATCTCTCTCTACTTCCTGATCACCATGTGAGCTGCTTCCCTCTGCCCCACTCTCCTGCTATGATGTTCAGCCTCACCTTGAACCCCAGGAAATGGAGCCAGCCTTCTATGGATTGAGATCTTTGAAACTGTGAGCCTTCAAATCAACTTTTTCTCCTCCACAGTTGTGTTGGCTTGGTCATTTAGTCACAGTAGTGAAAAAAGCTAAAACAAGGACATAATCCTCAGCCCTCAAACCCTCCCACCCCTGGAGAGCTCTTTATATCACAGTGGGATATGCCATCAGAAACCACCATACTCTCTATGCTCAAAGACTGATTGAAGCACCTGATATCTACTACCTGAATCTAGGAAGATGGGTGTTTTTCTTTCCCCTAAATGGCTCAAAAGTGACAAGATTGAAGATTCCATCAGTGTAGAGGTCAGGAGAGTCTCCATCAGTTCATGGGAGAACAAAGCTCCTTGAAGGCAAGGACAATGCCCTATTTCATTTATATCCTCAAAGGCTGATAGAGCACCTGAAAATCTAATGACTGCAATAATTACCTATCGGATGGATGCATATTTGAATGACCAAATGAACGCATTGCCCATTTTCCCACCAAGCACAAGTAATCAAGATGATTTGAAAGCAGAGAAGGGGAATGAAACATAAGTCTCATCTATTTATCTACTAGCTTCTTTCTATAACAGCATTATTTTCTTTTTGCAAAGTTCCATAGATTCAGTTGATAAACCCAATTTGTGATCACAATTGTCATATTGAGCTTCCATGTAAGTTCACTATTATTTCTAGTCATTATATACGCTTAACCTTTCACAATCTGCTCAGAATTAATATTGTACCTTTTTATAAAAAGTGTAAAAAAATTGCAACTGTGTGAGTTCATGTGTCACCTCTCCCCATGACTTAGGCTGAAGCTACCATTTGTATACATCGACAGTCTATCAACCCTATGAGACAATGCTAAAATCTATGGTTTAACTGTCACTTACGCTTGACAGTAAGTGAGAAATAAAAATATAATATTTTATATTTAACCCAAACGTTACCCTTTTTGATCCTCTTTGTTCCTTTTGGAACATCCACTATTCTATCTGGTGTCATTTCCTTTGAGTCTAAAGAGCTTCCTTTATCATTTATTGGAGTGTGGCCTGATGAGCTCAGATAGCTTTATTCTATCTAGACGTGCCTCTGTGCTAGTTCATTCTTGAATAATGGTTGTACTGGATATAAATTCTAGGTGAATAGATCTTTTTGTTCTTTCAAAACTTTGAAGATGCCTTTCCATTATTTTCTGGTCTCCACTGAATCACTGTATCCCTATATATTGTGTATCTTTTCTCACAAGATTTTTCCCTCCACCTGCTTGGGTTTGCTAAGAATGTATAAATTTATGTCTTTCATCAAATTTGGGATATCCACAAAGACTAACTTTTACTTGGTCATTATTTTTTATTTTCATAATTATATGTTTCATTTTTCCCATATTTTTAATATGCTTTTGCTTATTATTTCTTCAACTTCTCTGCTCCCTTTTTGCTTTTCTTTTGGAATTCTAATTAAACTAATTAGATTTTGATTAATTTTGATTTTTGTCTGACAGTTATCTGCAGTTCCATTCATTTGTTTGCTTTTATCCATTCTTAGGATTAAATACTTTTTATTGAGTCTGTCTTTAAGTTCACTGAATCTTTCTCTCTCTCATACCCATTCTGCTTTTAGGGGAATTCAGTAAAAAGAAAAACAAATTGTTTTAATTTTTTTTTTGAGACAGGGTCTCATAAGTTGCTTAGAGCCTCTCTAAGTTGCTGAGGCTGGCTTTGAATTTGTAATCCTCCTGACTCAGCCTCCTAAACTGCTGGGATTACAGGAGTATGTCACCGTGCCCAGATGAACTCAGTCAATTTTTACTGTAGATGTTCCATTTTTCCAATTCTATTTGGTCCTTTTTTAAGTTATTTCTCAACTGAGATTTTATCTTTTGCCATTTATTTTAACCATAGTTTTTCTTATGTTAATGAGTATATATAATAATTATTTTGAAATCCTTCTCTATTATTCCAACATTTGAACAAGTAGGTATCAGTCTTGACTGTGTTTTCTTTTGAAAATAGTTCACCTTTCTGGCTCTTTCTGTTTTAAATATTTTTAGATTATATTCCGGATGTTGTGAATGTTGTGTTGTGGTTTCTCTGAATTCTGCTATATTCTGCAGAAGAGTGTTGAGTAGTTGTTGTTGATGTTGCTATAGCAAGCAATTAAGTTGGTTGGACTCAAATTGCAAACTCTGTCTCTTGGGTACCAGCTCAAATCTCAGTTCAATTCTTCTATCTTTAGCTGAGCTTCTTGGATTCTACCCCACACATGCTTGATGCAGAGGTCAACCAGAGATTTGGACAGAGTTTATATTTAGCAGCTGTGGTTGCCCAAAACTCTGTCATCTAGTTTTTCAGGCCAGAGGTACTGCCAGTTTCCTATAGTTGCTTTAGCTGCCCAACATGGTTCTGGTTGCAGCTAATAGCCATAATAAATAGAAAACTTTTCCCATACCTTTCCCTTCTTCCACATCAATGCCCCTAAAGAATCTTCCAACTTTCATTTAATTTCCAGCATATTCAGGCACCTGTTCTTTTTTACAATTTTGTCTAGAGTTTAGAATTATTGTCTATTTACAGAGGGTAGGTACAAAAGAAGCATACTTGGCCATACCTGAAATAGAACTCTCAATATATGGGAGGAAGAGTAGGCAGCTGTTTCAACAAGACGATCTCTCATCATTCCCTGTCCTACTGCATTTCACCAAAGTTTCCAAACCTTTCAGAAGTGAAAGAGGCATGTTTGTGGAGGGAATGTGAAAGGACAGATTCCAACTGTCAGTTCAGACATCACTGGGTCTTTAACACGCATGATTATGACATCTTTTTTTTTTTAGTCCAATATTTTTTAAACCTTTATTTTATTTTGCTGATTTTTTTTTAATGTGGTGCTGAGGATCGGCATGCACTAGGTAAGTGCTCTACCACTGAGCCACAACCCCAGCCCCTGATTATGACATCTTTAATGTGTCAGCAAGCAATTACTGAGTACCTACTATATCCCAACCAGGAAATTTCCAACCAGGGGCCTTAATGAGTTGTATATGTTAAAGTTATTCCAACTCTGGTTAATATGAATATATAGATTGTCCTACACCACCTTAATCATAATTATTAATGATAGCTACTATTTTGAGAGCTGAATCTAATCAGCACAACAATTCAGCATTTTTTGTCATCTCTCTTTCACATGAGCAGTGTTATAAACTGGAAAATAATCAGGTGCCATAATCAGACACCTGGGTGTCTTAACTTTTGACACGAGCTAAATTACCACCTCCTAAAGTCTATGCTTAATGTCTATGAGCTTCATTTAACTTACCTATAAACTGAACAAAGTTGCCATAACCACACCAAATAGAGAATCTTGTTCCTAATGACTACTTATCACTTTTACAAATGAAAAAAAAAAACTTTAGAATGCTCAAATAACTCGCTCGTGATCAGAAAATTATTTTGCCAACTAATAATTGACAAAGCTGGACTTCATTCCCATGTCTGTTTGTTCTTTAGAGTTGGCTGCATTCTCTTTATAATTGCCACCAATTATTGAGTACCTACTATGTCCAAGAACTATAGCATGTGCTTTAAATATCTCAAGCCTGAAACTAATCAAAAACCTTGAAAGGCAAGATGCTCATATCAGACAAACTTTTCCCTTCTCAGAAACATCAGAACTGTCCATCTTTAATTTGACTCTTACTATCCCAGAGTTAAGGTCTTCCCTTGGGGGAACACTGTCTTTGATGAGGTGCTGTGTACCCCAGAGCACTTGAGAAGGGCATCCTGGCAGAACTCTGTGAGGGCTACCTAGTACCCCCTGAACATAATTAGATGCCTTTGCCAGGCACCATGGCTCACACCTGTAATCCCAGAGGTTGAGGAGCCTGAGGCAGAAGGATCACCAGTTCAAAGCCAGCCTCAGCAAAAGCAAGGTGCTAAGCAACTCAGTGAGACCCTGTCTCTAAATAAGTTACAAAATAGGGTTGGGGGTGTGGCTCAGGGGTCGAGGGTCCCTGAGTTCAATCCCTGGTATGCCCCAAAAATAAAAAAAAAATAATTAGATGCCCTGACGGGATGAGATGGGAGAATGAAATTTGGACAGACTATTATTTTAGAGCCCTTTCCAACCAATGACAGAGACAATAGCCCTTTGTTCCTTTCTGTAGATAAGAGAGAAATCAGGCTGGGTATTATTCACACATTTCATATCTTGGTTTTCAATCAAATCCTGGATTATAATAAAATTTCCTTTGTCAACATGTCATTCCATCTCTGTGCTATAGAGTATATTTTATTGTTTTTGTTTATTATCCCATAATAATTGACTTATAGGTTGGTGTAAAATCTTTGTAATGTTGTCAGAGCTACGGTGTATCTATTCATACATTTATTTATTCAACAAATAATTATCCAGTGAATGCTGAGATCAGACCTAGAGGCTCAAGAGTTGCGTGGCTGTGTTTCCTGTTCCCTGTCACAGACTGACACTGCAGATGAGGCCCTGGCTCTGCCCTCAGATCTGGACTCTGACTCTGACTCCTTCATTCACCCAACAAAATACTTTGGTTAAGTTACTTCATTGAATCTCTCTTTTTTTCCTTTTTTTTTTTTTTTTTTTTTTTGGTACTAGGGATTGAACACAGGGGCCCTTAACCACTGAGCCACATCCTTTTTTATATTTTATTTAGAAACAAGGTCTCTCTGAGTTGCTTAGGTCCTCACTAAGTCGCTGAGGCTGGCTTTGAACTCACCATCCTCCTGCCTCAGCCTCCTAAGCCACCTGAGTCTCAATTTGTACACCTAGAAAGTGGGAAAAATTTAGCTGACATCTCTGAAGGGGTCCTATAAGAATCAAATTAAATTATGAAGTCAAAAGCATTAAAATTACAAAATTACATATAAATGTATGCTATCCCTTTTATAATTAATCTGACCTATCATGTGTGTTTATTACTGTTTCTTCTAGTATTCATTCTTAGTAATTTACATGAACAGACAGTTGTTCCTATGATTGTAGCACATATGCAATGCATATCACATAACATCTTTGCACAGAGCAATAGTGGGGAAAGGAGGAAAGGAATTATTTGAAGATAGCATCTTTTTTTCCAAATAATTTCATGTGTTTTAGTTATCAAATAAAAAAGGCAGGCAGCCTTATTGGAGCTCATAAGATAATCACTAATACAGATCCCAGCCATTTAATTATTGATCAGAGTTAGTAAAGATGGATTACAAGATGCTGTAGGAGTAGTAAAGGACCTAGAAGAAAAGAGGAAGGTCTCATTGAAAAGTCATCCCTGACCTGAGCTCTCTGAATGATAAACAGTAGTTAGCCAAGCCAGGAAGGGAGACAGGAGGTGTGTTTTCACAGACAGAAGTGTGTTTGAAAGAGTAGAACCAAAGCATAGCATGGCCAATGTTAGGGGTCACAGTAAGTCCAAGATGTCAGGATTAGAGAAGACCAGGATCAGAATTAGAGAAGATGAAAGTCAAACAGGAATCAGAGAAGCCTGGCGAGACTGGCAGAGGTCAAATCATGCAGGGTCTTCTAGAACATGAAAAGAACGTGGGTTACTGAAAAGCCATTGGACAATTTTTTTTTAAGAAAGAAAAATACTATATTTCCATTTTTTATAATATAACTTCAACAATGGGATGGGAAACATATATAAAGGGGTGAAAGTAAATGTAAAAAGTCCAGTTAAGAAACTACTGCGATGGAGCCGGGTGCAGTGGCGCATGCCTGTAGTCCCAGTAGCTCATGAGGCTGAGACAGGAGGATCGCCAGTTCAAAGCCAGCCTCAGCAATGGTGAGGCATTTAGCAACTCAGTGAGACCCTGTCTCTAAACAGAATATAAAATAGGGCTGGGGATGTGGCTCGGTGGTTGAGTGCCCTGAGTTCAATCCCCATTACCAAAAAAAAGAAAAGAAAGGAAACTACTGCAATGGTCCAAAGAAGAAACAATGCTATCTTGTATCAAGCTGGGAACAAAAAAAGAAGTATCTGGATCTAAAAATAGTTCAAAGGTCTAAATGACTCAAGGAGAGAACAACTGGATTGCAGCAGGGAGGGAAAAAGAACTCAAGAACAATACCAGGTTTCTGGTTTGAGAAACTGGGTTTTTCAATGATGATACTTTGTTTTGACTGATGAATATCAAAAGCTATACAAGGGGCAGGTCTAGGAGAAGATAAGGAGGTGAGTTTGGGAGATGTTAAGTTTGAGAAGCCTGCAGCAGAAACAGGTCACCCTTTTCTCGATAATTATTCTGAGGGATTGGCAGATGAGAGAAAGGTGCTCAACCTGACTAGCCAGCTCCATGAGCTTCATCCCCATCATTTGCCTCAGATCACTTTAATAGATTTACCTAATTTCTTATTACTGGGTTTGTTATGACTTGGGGTATAAAGTGTCTCCCGTGTTAATGCATGGATATTCAGAGGTGAAATGACTGGATTAGGAGAGCTGTGGCCTAATCGGTCCATCCTAGTTTGAATGGAGTGACTGGGTGGTAACTATAGGCAGGTGGGGCGTGGCTGGAGGAGGTGGGTCACTTGGGGCGGGCCCTGGAAGGATTCCTCTTCCCTGTGGCCCTTCCCCCACCCCTCCTCTCTCTTTGCGGGCTGCCAGGAATGGAGGAGCAGCACTCCTGCGCCACCCCCTTCCACCACAATGTTCTGCCTCCTCCTGAGCCCAAGGCAGTGGAGTCAGCCAACCATGGACTGAACTTTTGAAACCATGAGCCAAAATCAACCTTTCCTCCTCTAAGTTGTTCTTGTTGGATATTTTGGTCACAGAGATGAAGAACTGACTAACACAGGCTGGATAAAATCTAGAACCTTCTGCTTTTCATTTTCACACTAAAATTGAGTTTTGGTTACCTTGAAAATACCACATTCCCCAGTATAGGCTGCAACTAAGTATGGCCACAAGGGTGGGACGTATAAGTGCCACTTACTACTGGATCGCTTTATTACAAGGAAGCTGGTTGCCCTCAGCCTTTTCTCTACTTCATACATGCCAGAACATGGTGCACGAGGGACATCTTTCTCCGTATGGAAAAGGGCAATATCGTGCACGATGAAGTAACAAGATAGAAAATATCTAATTCCCTGGACGACTTCATGGACCCCCCTACTTCTCTCCCTGGGATGCCCAGAAACTCTGGACTGTGGTGTGGAAGAAAAACAAATCTCCCATCTTATTTAACCTGTTTTGTTTTGTGATTTCTTGGTTACAACAAAGTAGCCTACTGGAGTTTTCTAGTGAAAAGAGAGAAAAAATGCAGGAGAGTTCGGCAGTCTGCAGCACATTAAAGACCAAGGAAGCCGTGACAAACGGGTAAGATGGTCTAAGCGAGAAAGAAAATAGTGAGAAATCAGACACTTGGCCAAAACTCAGAGGACCCCAATAAAAGGAATGGGTACCAAACCCTAAGCTAACAAAGCAAACTGAGAAATGACAAGAAAGGTTAGCAGAGCCCAGGAGAATGTGATGTTCCAGAAGGGAGCCATCAACTGTGGGGGGCATACACACAAGATGAGTGTCTGTTAGCTTGAATGTCTTCGAGCTCTTCAGCAGCCTTGGGGAGCAATTTCAGTGCATAGAGGAAAGCAGAAGCCATACACCCATGGGCTGAGACAGCTAAAGTGATGAGCCTGCCATAGCCACTCAGAAAGGGTAGACAGATGGGCTGGGGGTATGGCTCAGTGGTAGAGCTCTTGCCTAGCAAGCATGAGGCCCTGAGTTCAAATTAGTTCCTCAAAAAAATAACAACAATGGCCAAAAGCAGTAAGAGTAAAGGGAGTTGATCTAGAGATTATGGCATAGGCAATGTTTTTGTAAGATAGAGAGATTTGGATATATTTAAGCACTAAACAGGAAGGACAGCATGAATAGAATCCAGATCTAGATCACTAGAAGATCACTAGAAGTTGAGAAAGAATGGATGTTCTAGAGCCAAGTAGAGGAAATGGCCACAGAGAGAACTGGGGAAAGATGACTTGTCTTTTAAGAGAGTGGGAAGAGCGTTTGCAGCAGTATCTCCGTTCCACGAATCTGAGTCCAGGTGCAGAGCCCTTCTTTATCATCACTTTAGACCAGCTGGTTATCAAACCAGTCAAGCGAAACTAATACAAATTTTTGAATATACATATATAGTAACTGTCTATCTTTCACAAAGCCTTAAAAGCAACATAGTTCCATAGATGCAGGGTGCTGAAACTGTCCACGTTTTGTTATGAATTAACATGACTATACAAAGTACATGTAAACCCTGATTCAGAATTTGAACAGAGTCTCTTTAGGTGGGAATTTTATACAATTCTTATTTAAATCTCCCATACTTAATAAGTGCCTCATAAGAGTTCAGGATTCAATTGTTGAAACTAGAGATTTTACAAAACAATTTTTCTTTTTAATCAAAGGATTCACTACCACTAAGTACCTTCAAACGGCCAGCAAGCCTGGTGCATTTAAACTTTGAATAAAAATTGAGATTCAATTTTTGGATATAAATATTCTTAACATGCTGAATTATTATCACAGAGCGTAGCCACTCCAGGGTTTCAGGGACATACAGTTTGCCATCTGTATCTACAAGTTCTACAGCCATGGATTCAACTAACTGCTGAGTGAAAATATTCAGGGGAAAAACTGTACTGAACACAAACAGACTTTTTTCCCCTGTTCTTATTCCCTAAATAATGTAAATAACAACTATTTACATAGTGTTTACATTAGATTCGGTATTATAAAATAATCTCAAATGACTTAAAGCATAAGGAGGATGTGCATAGGTTACATGCAGATACTGCACCACTTCACATGAGGCACTTGAGCACCTGAGGAGTTTTGTATTCTCAGGAGGTCCTGGAACCAACCCCTGTATGGATGACCATACCTATTAAGTCAAACCAAGAGCCCAGATCTTTCTAAACCCATGAGAAGAAGTATCACTACTGGAAAAGATATCAGAAGCATAAAAAAATCCTGAAATTTCCAAAGCTGGGGGTGAAGGAAAGGTTCAAAGAACCCTTGCCTGACTAGCCAGTTAGAAAAAAACTTGTCCCAGTGCCTCTGGTCATTTTCATAGATTTACTTCATTCCTTATCAATCTCTGGAGGGTTGACACAGTCCAGAGCCTACCTATTTATCTTACCCCTGGAGTAAGTTTCTCATTGAAGCCAAAAAGTGATTGTGCACTGCCTGGTGCCTGGTGACAGTTTTAAGTTCTAACATTCACCCCACCATGTCCTTGGTTTCTGAATTATGAGTCTATTCCCCCTCTTTGCCTCCTATCAGAAGAGGGACCTGAGACACACCGGTAGCTCCTGGAGAACTGTGCTTGCCTCTCCTGGATCCAAGTTCAAAGTTCCATGAGTGACACCCCAGCCTTCAGTCTTCATCTTCCTTCAGGAACAGAGGAGATCAGGGACCTGCAGTGTAGAAACTTCACATTCTAGAAAGACACCACCCAGTCCCAACTTCCATTTACAGGCTGAGACTGGGGCCAGCTGTCCTGACTCTAGAGACATTCAAATCAAGACATGGTCCTCTTCTCAAAGGCTTGGTCCCAGACATTTCTACCTTTTCTATACTGCTTAGGGAAAAAAAAAAAAAAAAAAAAAAAAAAAAAAAAAGAGTATGCCCATCCTTATTCATAGACTCTTATTTTTTTTCCCTAAGATAAGAGTTCATTAGAGTCAGGATGCACCCCTGAGTGACACGCACTTTCCGTCTTTCCATCCTAACCTCATATGGTAAAAGCCCCCAGAAGGTGGTGGAGATGGAAAATTCACAGTATGCCAATTCACTTATTAGCATCTTCCAACCACCCGTCCCCATTCTACAAAAATTAAATTTAAAAAAAAAAAAACTATTCCCAAATATCTAACCTGCCTAATTCCCTTTTCCATTTTGCAAGTTCATTTTCTCAAAAGCAATGCATCTAGGCCAATAAGATCCACCCCATTCAAAGCCACACCTTGGAGATGGCTAAAGCTAGGACAGTCCTTAAAGTGGCCTCTGCCACTGGAAGCAAGAGTCATGCCTTCAGGAGCCCTTCATGCCCTTCAGACTCTTGTACGTATGTGTGTAATCACACATAAACATACACACACATATGCAAACACACACACATGTGGCAGCCTAGTGAGCCAAAATGAGAAAAAGGCCCATGCAGGGGAGGAGAAAATGTCCCTTTATATCTACAGGCTGCCTCCAGCAAAAGCATTCCTAAATACGATAGGTTAAATATATTGCTGCCATTACACTCTACAAGAAACACATTCCATAAAAACGAAGGTGTTGTAAATTATACAAATATGATGCTAACAAGCCAGGAAACGCGCCGCTAATGAGGTCAGCTACAGAACTCCCGCAGCGCTGCAAATCATGTGCCAATCCTGCATCTGAGGTACAAGAACAGCATTGGGTCAGCATTTTCTGAGCGTGTTTGTAGCCTGCTGTTTGGTGTATGGTTACACAGGTAGATAAAAAGCCTCCACATCTCCCCCCACGCCGCCCCCCCCAACTTTGTTTATGTGTCAAATATCCAAGTCACCAGACGAGCATGCTCTGCATTAATGTACCTGACTATTATGCCTATTGTTCTCCTGCTCAGAGTGGAGAATTAGTCACTCAGATGTGTAAATATTGGTTACAGTTTTGAAGCATGCAAGCTTTGTGTTTCTATCAGCCCCATTCCTGGAGGAATTATGCATGCTGTTGGCACCGGGTTTTGTACACACTATATTTGCTAAAGCTCTAAAAATCAAATAAACATGTTCTCGGCTCCTGAATTATTAGTCCATTCACCATCTTTCCCCGTTAGGGGGGGAAACAATAAACACGCCGAAATGTGGCATTTAGGAACTGCAACAAGATTTCTGCTTGGCATTTACAAGTTAGAGAACAATCGAAACACCCTTCCTATGCCTTTGTCACTCAGTGTTCAGCACCAGAGAGCCAAGACGTCTTCGAAACAATTCTTGACCTCTTGGCAAGGAAGACATTCACCTAGTGTGGAGGTGAGGGCCCTACTTCTGAACAGTTATCAGACATGGGGATGAGCCAGGGAGGGGTCAAGACTCTAGGCCTAGAAGAAACCCATACTTCCCAAATTCAGAGGCCAGAACCACATCGTTAAGGGCAATCTGGCTTTCCCTCTGGGAGTTCTCTGGCTCCATTTGCAGCCCTCCCCTCCGTTAGGATTAGGAGAATGTCAAGATAGAGTTCAAGGGGCACTGTTCACAATGGTAAGGTTCATTTAGTGTGCCAAAGATCCCCCCAGACTGTCAGCCGTTTGGAAGAAGAGAGGGCCTCCAGTTTGAAAGGCCAATCTCATAGTTTCTTGGCACGTTTTTTTTTTTTTTTTTCCATACCAGGATCCACAGCAATTAAGGTTTAATGCCATTGCGAATGAGTGAATAGAAAAGTAAGAAGTTTCGTGTGAGATGTTCAAAAGAATGCAAGTGAGCATTGAGCAGGTAAATACGAACACAAAGATATCTTTTACCTCCCCCAATGCTAAGCAAGGTATTTATGGTAAAGCTTAAGTTTAGAGCCAACACGGGGGGGGGGGGGGGGGGGGGGGGGGGGGGGGTTGTTTTTCTCTGAACCTCCTGGCCTAGCCCTGCTCGCAGACACCTGTTTATACTCCATCTCGAAGGCTTTATTGAGTCTTTGTTCTCCGCAGTCTAGGGGCCCTGCCGTGGATCTATTTGTATACACATATCACAGGTTTTGGAAATAACTTTCAGCACATAAATGCCATTATTTCCAACAGAGTTGGTGTAAACCATATTTACTACCCAAACACTCAGCTAAAAATCGAGCTGCAAGAAAACGGTAGCAGCAGCAGCAGCAGCAGCAACAACAACAACAAAGAAATCGGTGACAGCTACAAACCACAACCACAAATCAAACAAATCCGTAAAGTGGCCTTGAGGTGGGAAGCGCAAAGCAAAGGCAGAGCAAGATGGCAGGCGGCAGCGGCACTCACAGATTTGAAAGAAAATTGAATTACTAATTCCCTCCTCTAAATTAAATACAGGCTGCACGTGGGGAGCATACAGGGACATAGAAAGGAATGATGGGGAAGACATCAGAGGGAGGGGGCACAGCAAGCAGTACTAGTTGTTCTCACTACCATAAAAATCTCAACAGTCCATGTGTGCAGACGTGGGGATGCGAGGTCCACACAGCGTGAGTGGGGCTGTCACGGATACCCAACAGCTACCCGCTGTCCAACATCATCCAAGCAAGAGGAAACGGCTCGTAGGCATCCCCTGGGCAGTGTTCCCCCAGGTCAAGATTCTCCCCTGGCCCTGCAAGCATAAACTGTGTTGCTTACCGCTCCAGCCAAGAAAAAAGATCAGATTATCACAGCCACACTCACACCCCCAGTGGGAGCTTCCATTTACTCACTCATTTTGTTTAATATCCACTAAGCACCTACTGTTTACTAAACAGCAAAAGCTATGTGTTTGATGCTGTAAAGTACAGAGACATACATAAGACGTTATAAACTCATCGTGGAATAAGAAAGGCTAAATAAGAAAATACAAAAGACATTACAGATCAATAGCAGAATAAGAAAGGTTAAATAAGAAAATGATAGGTAAATAGGAAAACAACAATTCCTTATTTTAAAAAAAAAGTCAAAAAAGCAGTGTATGATTAATAGCTAAAGCAGAGGGATATGGGCTGTACATGCTAAGTCCCCAGTAAAGAGAGAACATTATCGTCTGGGGCAATCCAGGAAGATTTCAAGAAGGGGGTGAGTCTTAAAAGTAGAAAAGGCTGAGTTGAACAGAAGAGAGAGGAGCAGGCGCAATGCAGGAAAACTGAATGGGGCAGAGAGCAAGGTTGGGGGAAAGCCAGGAAATAGGAACAAACATGGTGTGTTTGGGAAGCGACCATTTGGACTGATGGGCAGATTAGCATAAGGGAACAGAGGCAGGTAAACTTGGGAAGGTTGTTTCTTTTGAATATTGAGCAAACTAATAATGTTGATAGTTGAAAATTACCTGTAGCCTTCAATAGAAGGAAAGCCTATATTCATGTTTCTGGCATAAATTTGCATGGAGGGCGAGTAATGGAGGTATTGTCCCCTACCTGTGCATGAACACGGTTAACAAGCGTGCACTGGGGTTTTTTATGCCACTTCCCTCCTGGAAAACACTAAACCAGCACCGTAGACTTACCAACAGCCTCTGCTTCCTCTCAGGCAAATGAGTGTGCCTGTGGGGGAGGGAGGAGGGACAGTGGGAGAGAGAGACAGAGAGAGATGGTTCTTCCAGGCCCGGCAGAAGGTACTTGAACTCTGTGGGAAGGTCAGCTGTTTGTAATGGGGATGAGTTGAGAATCGCCATAACCCAGAGCAGACAAAGTGTGAAATATGCATTTTTCTCTTTCATTTTACACCATTTTTACGAGACCTCTGTGTAGATGCAGAAAGCAAACCCTTGGCTCAAGCCCTGCAGGGTTGGCAGATTTATTACCGAATAAAAAAAAAATGAAAACAGTTCAGTTGTCTGGCCAGGTAAAAGGGATTATCTCTACTTGAAAGAAACCAGACAAAAAAAGAATATGCACTTTCCACAGAGAGGGACCCAGCTCTGCCACAGCTGTGTGCCTTCCACTGTGGCTGAAAGCAACCACTAATTCTTAAAATGGCTCCAAACCCCACCTCCAGCCCACCTATAGTAACCAAATTGTCCCCCTCACAGGAGCCCTGGCTGGGTCTCTTTGAAGTGAATCCTCTCAATGCCTGTCTCCCTATGGAGAAATTGCTGGCCCATTGCAAACTGATGATTCTTACCCTGGTCACTGAGGACCTGGGTCCTGGCTCAGAAAGCACCACCCCACTCCCTGGCTGGGACACTTGAGAGACCTGACTAGGAAGCACCAAAGAGCCCCAGAGTTCCAGGCTCCAGAGAAACCCCAAGTCAAGAAATCCATCCCAGGATCCACCCAGGGCTCCACCCATCCTCGGGTCAAATACCTCACCCCATTTTTTTTATAACTAGCAACACTATAAGAGAAGAAAAAAAATGAGCTATTACAATTTATAAAATGCTCTTGACTTCCACTTTATCTCATTTGACCAATCTTCCATTTCAACAGAATTTACTGAATTCTTACTATGTCAAGGCAACATACAAAGGGATGGAGATGCAGCCTGCCACTCAGGACTCTCACAGACCAAAAGGCTAATGTTTTTAATCTGTTGGACTGCTGTGTTAGTCAGCTTTTTTGCTGCTGTGACTAAAGGATATGACTACAACAATTTTAGGGGAGGAAAAGTTTATTTGAGGGTGCACGGTTTCAGAGGTCTTAGTTCACAGAAGGCTGGCTCCATTCCTCAGGGCTCTAGGTGAGGCTGAACAGCCTGGTGGAAGAGTGTGGCAGAGGGAAGCAGCTCCCGTGGTGATCAGAAAGCAGAGAGAGACACCACTTTGCCAGAACCAAATAGATACCCAAAGCCACGCCCCAATTCCCATCTCCTCCAGTCACACCAGACACTTCAGTTACCACTCAGTTAATCCCTATCAGGGGGTTAATTCACTAATTGGGTTAAGGCTCTCACAACCCAATCATTTCTCCTCTGAACCTTCTTGCATTGCCTCACACGTGAGTTTTGGGGGAACAACTCATATCCAAACAATAACAGCTGCTAAACCAAAATACCTGAGACTAGGAAATGTATAGATAACAGAAACTTTTGCTTACAGTTCTGGAAACTTGGAAGAGGCCAAGATTGAGGCACTGGCAGATCCAGTGTCCAATTAGTCTTATTCTCTGCATCATAGGTGTCACCCTGAGTCCCCACAGGGCCTAAAAAGCAAAAGGGTCCCCCCCCCAGGCCTGTTTTATCAGGGCACTAGTTCCATTCACCTCTCAGAGGCCCAACCTCCTAATCCTATTGCCCTGGGACTAGATTTCAACATGTGGATTGGGGTAGGGGGTTTACTGGGGATTAAACTCTGGGGCACTTGACCATTGAGCCACATCCCCAGCCCTATTTTGTATTTTATTTAGAAACAGGGTCTCACTGAGTTGCTTAGTGCCTCCCCATTGCTGAGGCTGTCTTTGAACTCACCATCCTCCTGTCTCAGCCTCCCAAACAGCTGGGATTACAGGTGTGCTCCACCATGCCCAGATCAATATGTGAACTTTGAGAGGATACAAACATTCAGACCATAGCAGCTGGTCTCTCCCAGCCCCTGCTCAGGTAGGAGTTATTTTATGCCATTAGATGGTGACAAAAACTGGAACTCAAGGAAATTAAGTGCTAGCCCTGGTAGCCAGCTTGCCTGGTCAAGATCCATGTCCTGCAAGGTGCTCACCTCCACAGGTTCTTGGGTTCTTTAGAGCCTCCACTTTCTATCTTCCCCTCTCCTCAATCATCCTTGGAACACAGCTTCCTCTCAGGTATCTTCTCCAGGTGCTGCTCCCATGTATCAAAGGCTACATACTCACCCAGGGTGAAGCAGAAGACTCTTCTTGCCTCGGATTAACCACTTGCTTGCTCCCCAGTAACTAAGCCAATTGCCTTGATTCCAGCTTCTTGTCACTTGCCTATGTTGGCCATGGAGAGCTGGTTGGCTCTTCCCAGCCCTTGGCTGCTCTCTGAGCTATACGAACCCCCAGCTGGGGCTCTTTTCCCAAGACCACTGTGAACAAGAGAGCTTCAAACTGCTACTTTGCCTGCCTCCCAGCAGCCTCCCCCCAGTACCTGCCTGTCCTGCATCACCATCCTGGGTGACCTCTCCTCTTGGCCTCAGCCTTCATCTCCTTGCCCTCCACTCCTCACTGCAGCCCCTTAAACAGAGGGGGATTCGTTTTTGCAAACCACTGTGAGGAGGAAAACAGCCAAGTACTTTCCATCCATAAGAAGGAAGTGATTTTAATTGAAAAACGAAATCACAGATTACATGCAAATCTTTGTTGGCAAATTTCAATTACCGCCAAATTAAATGCATAGCTAAGCTAAACATCTTCGGGACACTCCATTTAATGTTTCCGTGGGATGTGTCCACAGCAATCAGAGGCAGTATGATAGGTGTCCTCCTGCAGAATAAGCCCCCAGGAAAAAACTCCAGGATCTCAGACTCTGGCTGCTTGGTGTCCCCACATCTGGACCTTACTCAACGTTATCTTGGTTGGCAAGTGGCCCCAAAAGGCACAAAAAGAGAACTCTGACTGGATTTACCCCTTCCAGTCTTTCAAAATCATGCACCAGCAAGGGGAAAATTAGAAAACATTCTACTAGCAAAATAGTGAAAATTACTCAAACAAACAAACAAAAAAAAAGGCTTTGCCTAATATTTTACAAATGAGATAACTAAGACTCAGAATGTCCCTCAATTGAACTCAGGAAGCCAGCTGCAGAGCTGAGCCAAGAGCACAAGTAACACACACCCAGAACAAGATTTTGTTCCTAAATCACCCAGTTAAATCCTAGATCACCAGGTTGAGCCTATGAAACAGGGCGCACACTCTGTGAGCCCGTATTCACCCTGTTTGTTATTTCATTCTCATCTTCTACTGTATATTGGTGGCCTTCGCTGCTCAGCACAGTTCACCACACATGCCTTAGGTACTTAGAACACACCAGGCACTTTGCTAGGCTCTGGGGAATACCACAAGACCAGAAACCCACCCACTCTTCCATTCCTCCCAGTCAGGGTTCACATCCAGCAAATGCTGCATCGTGCTCTGAGTGTAGATGTAAGGATCACTGCATCTGAGACTTTGGCTTAAAACAGTCTCTAACCACACTGCAGATGCCTCAAGGAAAGAATTGTGTACTGGGGAATGATATTGGTCAAATTATATTGTTAGATTGTGTGCATGTGCAAATAGGTAACAACATATCCCACCATTATATGCAACTGGAATGCATCAACAACAAAAAAATATATATATAGAAAATAAATAAATACCACCATCTGCCAAAAAAGAAAGAATTAATGTATGTGTCCCTACACTCTGGGTCCAGCACCCTTTAGAACCTCCCTTAATGTATATTCATAGGAAATAATACATATTTGAAGGAAAACTATAATATCATGTTAGTTGTGCCTCAAAAGATGTCAAGTTCTGCCAGGTGCAGTGGCTCACACCTATAATCAATCCCAGCAGCTCAGGAGGCTGAGGTAGAAGGATCATGAATTCAAAGCCAGCCTCAGCAAAAGCAAGGCACTAAGCAATTCAGTTGGACTCTGTCTCTAAATAAAATACAAAATAGGGCTGGGGATGTGGCTCAGTGGTCTAGTGCCCCTGAGTTCCCTAGTACCCTCCACCTAAAAAAGATGTGAAGTTCTGCTCCAAATTAAGGGGTACTCATCACTACCAGGTTATGTATTTCAATGCTGACCAACCCCCAAGTTCTAAAACCCACTGAGAAGGACTCAGTTAAATAGCAGCGACAGCCAGCACCACATGTTCTTGGCTTGAGAGTCCCTCTGCTGTTGCCTCGTATCAAATCCCAGAACCTTCTGTACACCTAGGGGTAGAAAGCACAGGAAGGACGTGATTTGTGGGCCTGTTCCCAGAGTGGGAAACCTTATAGTTCCTTAAAGCAGAACAGACACCACCGCCAGGGTCCCCTCTTCAGAGTCTGGTGAGAGAAGCCAGGACAAGACTGACAGGCTCTGGCTGGTGGAGAGAAAGTCCCCCTCCACAGGGCCTGGGGCTGCCCAGCTAGGGCTGCCTCTCACTCTGACTCCGCCTCTGCAGAGCATGTGGGTTCTCGTGGCCTTATCTGCCAGATGGCTCCCGGAGGGGATGATTTATTAGGTGCAGAAAGCTCGCTGATAAATTTTACTGCAAGTCCCCGGCAAAGACTGGGGGTAGCAACAGCCCAGCACAGGCAGCTCTAATGGAAAGTGCCGTCACCAAAGAGCAAAGCATTATTTATGACTGTCTGTAATGCCGTTCGGGGGATATTCATCATCGCCTCCCTGTTCCGTGCATGCAGGGACAGCAGCACTGGGGGAGAGGGGGGGGGCACAGGACAGGTGGGGAGCAGCGAGAGCTTCCCTGGGACTCTGCCAGTGGAGAGCAAGGCCATATTTTCCCTGGGTCACCTAAGTCCCCTTGTCAAGCTCTGACCTACAAGTCCCCTCACTGCCCTGCTTCTCCCCGACACTATCCTCCACCCCCACCCCCACTCTCCACCACCAAAACAGAAAGAAGAGAGGAAAAGGAGGTCGATTCCTTGTTCTCTGTATGGGGTGCAGACTCTTGCATGTCTGCTCAGGTGAGGCCCATCCTGCCCGGAAGCAAAGGTCTAGACCAAATGACCCTCTGGTCCCCATCAAGCTCAGAGGAAGAAAGGAGATTTGTCCCATTTCACAGCCGCTAAGGAAATGGAAGCTTGGAGCAAGACAGGGGCCCAGCTATGTCACCAGCAGTCAGGGGCAAGGAGCTCATAAAGCTGGACTTCCTGAGGGTCTGGGACCCCTGTCCCTCCTGCAAGTCACCAGCATGTGACTTGTGGTGGAGTCCCTCTAACCAGGTGTTCTGTGCCTTTGGCACCCTCTCCCACCATGTTGGACAGATGAGGTCTCAGGTCTTGTTCTTCCTTTTCATAAATTAGTCAATAGACCAGCCTAGGTGCCATCAATGGATGAATGGATAAAGTAAATGCAGTGTATATACACAATGAACCCTTATTCAGCCCAAAGAAGAATGAAATTGCACCATTTGCAGAAAAATGGATGGAACTTGAAACCATTATATTAAAGTGAAATAAGCTGAACTCAGAAGGTCAAAGGTCATTTTTTCTCTCATATTTGAAAACTAGAAAGGAAAAAGGAAAATAAATGGGGGAGGGGAGGTTTCATGAAAAATCGAAAGGAGATCAGTAGAATAAATGAATGGGACCATGGGGAGGGAAAGGGGGAAGGAAAGGGGAAATACTGGGGAATGATATTGGGCAAATTATATTGTTACTTTGTGTGCATGTACAAATGTAATAATTAATCCCACCATGACATATTACTATAATACACCAATAAAAATGTGGGGGGGGAAGAAAATCGAGTAGTCATAGATTATTATGTGCCTTATGCTTGAATTATTTATGTCTAAGTCTGTCTGAATTATCAAATTAAGTGCTCCTTGAGGGCAGGGTCTGTATCCTATTCATTTTTATATTTATCTCAGCAGTAAGCAAAGCTCCTGGCATGTAGGAGTCTTGATAAATGCTTGATAATAAAATTGCATTGACAGACTTAAGATATACTGGGATGGTGGCCCCATGTGTTCTCAGGCATCTGTCATCATGCTGGTATTCATAGTATTGCAAAGGAGATCATCCCCACCCGTGTGTCAATCAGCAAGGTATAATGGAAAGAGCTCTGGATTAAGAGTCAGGAGGGTTGGGTTCTAGTGGGCAGCCACCCCAAACATTCTTTGAGTACACAGCATGGGCCAAGTCAGACTTCATCACTAGCACAATAAGTAAACTGCTCAGTTGACTCCTGGACGTGATGGTGCTCCGGGGAGTAAAGGAATAACAAAGTCAGTCTTTCCAACTAACAAGACTTCTGTGGCAACATGAGCGGTGCGTTCTGGGGAGGGAGCAACTTGTTCTCTATCTCAGGAACAAAGTCCTTTGCACACGGTAGCTCATTTAAATACCTTCGGAATAATTCTAGGAGGGTAGGTTCTATCCTTAGGCTCACAATATGAATCTGAAAACATGGTGTCAACTCCTTCATTCACTGGCTGGGTGTCCTTGAGTTGGGTCACTTTCCCACTTGAGCCTCCCATCTCATCAGCTAAATAAAGGAGTTGGACTAGATGCACATAAAGTCCCTTCAGCTTCAGATCCCTATGAATATTATAGCCATGCTGTCACCCAAGTGGCCCAGGCAGTTCTAGCCCATAGAAGAGGTGGGATGTGAAAGGGTGATTGGCATTACTAAAAGCAATAATCTGTACGTTGAATTTTTGAAGATCTGGGATTTCATCCACCCCAACAAGAAATACAGAAGAAGATGAGGCTAGAAACCAGCTATGACTATCTCCTCAAGAGAAATGAGTCTAACAACTTCAGGACCAGAAAGAAGGCAGGTCCGAAGCCAGTAGGACAGCAGATGCTTCAGAAGACAAGTGTCCAGGGTAGCCCACCCTTTGACCAGCCTGGACTGGTGAGGACAGTAGTAATGGTGCTGGCAACAAGGGTACAACACTCTCTTTGCTAGTTCCCTGGGTGACATTTGTTTTCCCATATCAGGACATGTTAGATAGAGAATTCTCTGGCCTCTGGTTCAGGGAATATGTATGGAAACTGAGGGCCAGAGGGGGAAATTGACTTGCCCAAGTAACAGTTATTTAGGGACAGAGCTCCCTAGAAAACAAAACTCCTGACCACTTGTGTTCGTCAGCTTTCTGTCACTGTGAAAAATCACTGAGACAATCCATTTATAAAGAGGAAAAATCTATTTTGCTTCACAGTTTCAGAGGTTTCAGTCTATAACTGGTGTTGCCCTGGGCATCATGGTGGCATGTGATGGTATCACGGCAGGAGCATGTGGTAGAGCAAAACCACTCATCTCACAGATGGGAGGAAGCAAAAGGGAGGAAGAAGAAAGGGTTGGGGTCCCACTAACATGTTTGAGGGTACATTCTAAGTGACCTGAATACCTCACACTAATGCCTCCCTTCTTAAAGGTTCCAACACCTCCAGATAGTGCCATAGATTGGGGAACAAGCCTCCAACACAGGAGCCTTGGGGAAACACTTAACATCCAAAAAAGAACACCATGGATCAGTGCTCTTTCATACATGGGGTGAGCAATCAGTCCAGCAGGCAGCAGGTGGGTCCTGCTCCACATGTCCTTCCCAGAGCACACTCTACAGGGGGAACATCCAGGTTGTTCCATGGAAAGTCGCAAGTATAAGGACCTCATTGATTGTCTTTTGGTTGTATTTTTAAAATAATGATAGTAAATAAATAAATAAATAAATAAAATATCCCTTTAATTTTTTTTCTTGAGAGAGAGAGAGAATTTTTTAATATTTATTTTTTAGTTTTCGGTGGACTCAACATCTTTATTTTTATGTGGTGCTGAGGATTGAACCTAGCGCCCCGCGCATGCCAGGCAAGCACACTACCACTTGAGCCACATCCTCAGCCCCAAAGCCCTTCAATTTTTTAAAAAAATATATAAATTTGGGGCATAAGGTCAATCCTTATACACTTTAGCAAACTTATCCATACAAAAATAAACAAATAATAGGCCTAGCGCTCCACTTGATGAATTTCCATCAAGGTGAATTCACAAACCACCATTACTGTGTTTTAGGAAGAGTGTTTCTCAGTGTTGACTTAGGTTTACAACACTAATCATGGCTTTTGGTTTGGGTTCCAGCAATCTCACAGAACAGAAGATTTCTTGGGAAAAAAAAAACTGGAATGTAATCAATAAGAATAAATGTTTTGGAGTCAGGCAACCTTAGGTTCAAGACTCACATCCATATCTTGTGTCAGTCACTTAAGGCAAGTCACTTAACTTTTGAACACACATTTTCTCTTCTGAAAATAATAACTTTTCATAGGATTATTTTAAGGGCTGAGTTAGACAATGTGAAGATAGTCATAGTGAAGTGTCTAGTATTAAAAAAAAAGATGTAATATTCATGGTATTTATTACTATCACTATAAATTTCAAGGAGACTCAAATATTGTTCATATAATCAATTTTTTTTGTCCCTTCTGAAGGATTTTGTCCCATCTAAACTCAGATTGAAACTTATTAATAGTGTTGGGAAGTGAGGCCTAATGACAGAGCCCTCATGATAAATTAATGCCCCTATAAAAGGTGTTTCCCAGAGTGGGCTTATTATCTGAGGACCTTCTGCTGTGTATTTGTCCCTATTGTCTTTCCCCCATCCACCATGTGTGGGTGCAGCTCAGACGGCCCTCACCAGATCCCAGGTGCAGTGCCCAATCTTGGACTTCCCAGCCTCAGAACTAAAAGAAATAAATTTCTGTTCTTTATAAATAACCCAATCTCAGGCATCCTATTACAGCAGCACAAAACAGACTTAGCCAATCAGAAATTTCAAGACAATTTGTGTTCTTGGTCAACTAAACTACTCTCTCCCCTCTCAATTCCTCCTAAAACCAAACCCAAAAGGTAATATGAAGGCATGTTAATTAATTCATCTTGAATTAATTAATTCATCCTCCTTAGAGCATGATTCATGCTCATCCAAATGACCGATCCCTTTGGAAAGGGTGACTTTATTTCCAAGGACTGATGTTTTCTATTTTCCATTGCTTGGAATTAGCATGCAATGGAAGATAGTTCTACCATGAGAAATGAATGGCATTTTTAGCCAACCATCCAAAGTCATAGACAAGAGCCAACAAAAAAAATCCTTTTCATTTCTGTCTCTGGCTCCTAAACATGGTGGTCCAGTCTCAGACTGCAAGAGAATCACACACACAGACTTCAGTCAACATGCTGATTTCCAGGTTCTAAGAACAGAAATTCTGATTTAGTTTAAAAATGAGACCCTGGAACCTACATTATAAACAAGCCAGAGATTCACATGTATATCCCACTTAAAAATCATTGAACCTTATAAGCCAATGGTAATTTTTCTATATATATTTCATTATATATATTTACTTATGGCATATTTTCTCTCTCTTTAAATCTAATATTTACACCATTCAATCACAGGAAGATTCGGTAAAAAAGAGAAAATATCTTCATGCTAGTCCCAGAGCTCCATGAGCAACTTCCAGTTATATTTTGAGATTCTTACAGCACTAGATGTTATAAAATTTCTCCCTGTTTTTTAGTCTTTGGGTTTCATAAAAATGCTATGCAGTATTTAAGAGAGTAGTAAAGTTTTAAGACTTTAAACAGAAAATAGCAAATAGAATTTATCTGGTGTAATACCACTGACTGATTGGCAGGACATGCCTGGAACACCAAAGCACACTCTGGGGAAAGCCCCAGTCGCGGGGGGAAGGTGTGCCAGGTTCAGTTAGTGATGTCTGGCATGGGCACAGTCAAGCACAAGGTCAGAAATGTCCCTTCCTTCCCGCTTCACTTCAAAGACTATTACCTCCAAGGAGACCAAGTACCATAATTGATTTTAAAAGGGTATTTACTTTTGACGTTCTATTCATACTTCAGCTGAGACCTCCTTTTACATTCTTGACATTTTCTTAACTAAAGATGCATTCCAGAATCTGTGTGCTCCTATTCCAGATAAAGTATGAACTAAGACCAGAAAACTCTTAAGAGGTGATGGACTCATGTAAACCAGGACCGACGGCAATGTCGATAAAGGAGTCTTTCTCATCTCACTTGCCTTGCCTTGAACTCTTCCT
Organism: Spermophilus citellus; assembly: GCF_964194105.1. Classification (NCBI taxonomy): domain Eukaryota; kingdom Metazoa; phylum Chordata; class Mammalia; order Rodentia; family Sciuridae; genus Spermophilus; species Spermophilus citellus. The sequence goes on from NC_138196.1 coordinate 33,140,664, forward strand.
TCTGGACCTTTCTCTACCCTCTCATGTGTTTTTATTGCAACCCTCCCAATCATGTAAGGTCCAAATCAAGACCTAGCTACCTCCAAATATGAGATTTCACAAAACCTCTCGATACCAGTTATTCCCCCATAATATCTAGGGATTTATACAAGCACTCTCACCCACCTGCCTTGTCATCCTAGCTAAGCATCTGTCTGTCTCCCTGTCACCTTATATGGTGTGCCCTGGAGTGTAGGGACAGAGTCACGCTCATTGTTATACCCTCACAGCACCCAGCAGGGTGAATGACCCTTGTAAGCACTCAAATGAATGAATCTAAAAGGCATTTGGACTTTTTGTTTGATTGTTTGTTTGTTTTCATTTGCTTTGCTCTTTCCTTTATTTTATAAAACTAAGTATGGGGTTTGGGTAAGTGTCCCCCAAAGACCTGTGTGTTAAAGGCTTAAGCCCCAGTCCGTGGCACTTTTTGAAGGTTATGGAACATTTATAAGATGGAATGTAGTTGGAGGTCTTTCAGTTATACGGGGATGTGCCCTTAAAGGAGACCTCTCCCATCTTCCTCTCTTTTGTGTCCCAGTCATGAGGTGAAAGGTTAGCTCTACCACACATTCCCCATTCATGATGCCACAGACCCAAAAACAATGGACCAAACAATCATAGACTGAAATCTCCAAAATTATGAACCACAATAAACCTTCCTTCTTTTTAAGTTAATTATCTAAGGTATTTTGTTATAGTAACAGAAAGCTAACTAATACAGGGGTGAGTTGTGCCAAGGAAAGTCTTCTTTGTGCTTTGTGTTCTCCCTGATGTATCAGAGTGCAGGGAAACCTGTATGAGAAAATGTCCTAACCATCTATGTGCCCAGATTCTCCCCCTACTTCTAGGGATCATGCATGAGTGCCAGCTTTGAAGAGGGCAAGTTTGAAATGGTTTGTCTTAGAAGAACTTATCGCTCTGTGGAATGTGAACTATCGACTGCAAAGCAGACCTAGCAACTATCAGAAAAGGAATGAATGACACACTTTTCTAATGTGTCACTGGCCTGGAAATGTGGTCAGCAGAGCAGTCAGACAGCCCAGTCTCCAGTCTCTCAGCAACCCTCAGAGCAGCTGGGCTTTTTGTGCACAGTTTCATTTGCTGCCATCACGCTGCTCAGCCATCAGTCCAGGCCCAGGAGCCCTGCTCTCCTCCCATGGCTAACAGGTGAGCAGGCAGGGGGGGGAGTTCCTGGTAAGGCTGGGTTTGCCTGCCCGCCTTCCGGAGGTTGTTCATTTCTTCCTGGCACTGTGCCCACAACCCAAGTACTGTCCCCAAATCAGCTGTAGTTCCTTGATAACAATGCCAGTCCCAGCAGCAGGGCTGTCTGTGGCACAGATAGCTCAGGAGATGGATAGAACAAAGTTCACACACATAATTTGACTTTTTCTCAAAAAATCACTCCTTGTAAAATTACAGAATTATGAAGCTCATATATATTGACAGGATCATTTATTCCAAGCTCTTCATTTTATAGATCAAAAAACTGAGGCCTAGACATGCCAAGTGATTTATTTGCTCTAGGGCCTCCATCTGGATAGTGGCAGAAAAGGAGCCACAGCCCAGGACACCTGCTTTCAGGCCAGCGTTATTTCTAACCCAGGCCTCAAAATACGCTAGTTATTAACCATTAGCTTTTACTCAGTATGGGTGAGAAGATACATGATTTCTGACAAGACATGGATTATAATGATGAACCCATCCAAATGCTGTTCTGTTTTCCCTCTTAGTTCTCAAAGTCATACCAGACAGATAGGTTTCTCCAGGAGAGAAAAATTAAGCAAAGAAACGGAACCAACACTAGTTGCAGGCTTATGCCCCATGCATTGCGCTAGGCACTTCTATTTTAGGTTACCATATTTAATCTTCACAAAAGCCCAAAAAGGAGCCACTAATCTCCCTTTTAAAGATGGAGATGGGGGTCTCATGAAAATAGAAGGGAGACCAGTAGAGTAGAGGAGGGAGTCTAGGGGTTTAGGAGGCAGGAAGAAAAAGGGAAGGTACTAGGGAATGAAATTGACCAAATCATATTGTCAGATTGTGTGCATGTATGCATGTGGAACAACAAACCCCACTATTGTGTATAATTATAACACGACAAAACAAAAAAATTAAAGATCCCTTTTTTAATTAAGGAAGAAATGAAATATCAGAAATATTATGGGACTAGCTCAAGGAGAAAAGTTTACAAGTGTCAGAACAAGGATTTGAACCTTCGATCTCCAGACTCCTAGTCCAATGTCTTTCTCTCTCTCCCCCCCCCCCCCGCCTCTGGTTTTGGCTTCTTAAGGCCTAGATGGTCAAGGCCATTTCTAAGGGTCCTGCCCTGTTCCACAGCCCCACTCAATGGCAGGTGCCCTCTGTTCTGCCCCATGTGGGAATCCTCTGGGTGGCAGTGAATTGTACTGGTGCAATCTCCTGTGCTCTAGGTAAGGAAAGAAGTAAAGCAGAAGAAGGGGACAAAGGGCTTCCTCCTGGCCATCCCAAAGGGAGTTTCACAGCGAGGCAGAGAACAGAGAAGTCTGTACAGGATGTTCAACTCCCACTCACCAGAATGCTATGAGGACAAATGAGGTAATACACCTGAAGTGTTCTGAGAGCTTTCTAAGTGCTCCATAAATATAACAATGGAGTCGCTGATGCTGATAACAATGATAACGATGGTGAAGACGGGACTTTATCCATGCTCATCATTTAAGAGAATATTTAAAATGAGAAAACCCCACCAAAATCAATCCACTGAACTTTATTTGGAAGAGAGGCTGCTAATAAAAATGTTATGGGAATGTGAACTCTTGGGAAATAATAATGACTTTCTTCTATTAAAAGGCTCATCAGATCCATTTCCAAAGTGCAGCTCAGTTATTTGTAGCCTCTTTGCCACTCAATGCAACAAGTTCTCCATTTTAAAAGAAGCAGCAGCTGCCCCTGCTGGGTGCTGAAGCCTTGGATTTTGAAGATGCAACTAACCCATGTTTCTAGACCTCTTATCAGGTAGTTCCATTTATTGAGGGGGCTGACTCAAGCAAAGCATGTGTCTTTGATTTTCTTCTTTCTTCTCCTCTTGTCCCTCATCCCCAACTGCTGTATAGCTTGAGTTGAGTCATGAGTAATGGAACAGTAATGGCTGGTGCGGCCTTTTTCAGAGCTGGGTGAGGTTGCATTCTAAAGATAAATCTACCCAAGTATGAAAACCCAACAGAGTGGGCATTCAGGACCCTCTGCAGCAAAAATGCCCCCATGCAGAATGGGTCTGAACCCTGGCTGTTCACATCACCCTGTTTAGGGATGTGGGGACAGGGAGATCCCAACCTCAGGCTAGGGAAAAACCTAGGGAGGTAAGAAGAGATATAGTAAAGGGAAACATAACTCTAAGCAGAATAAGGAAATTGGCCAAGTGAGGGCAGAATCCCACCCCCAGACCCAAGGAGCAATCGGATCACCACCATCTTATACTTCAGTTTGGGCGATAGAATGGTAGTGGGTACTGACTAGTTGAATTATACTCAACCTTGCAATCTGGGGAGCCCCAAACCATGAGCTTTACCAGAGGAGAAAAAGATAACCACCAACAGCATTTTCAAACTTGCTGATTTCACCTTGACTCTGAGTTCTTATAAACATCTCCAAAAAATACTAGGAAGAAGTGAACTCCCTGGACAGAGGAGGACTAATATTGGCTGCACAACAAACTTATCACCATCATTTTCCTTAAAGGATGGAATTTGCCACTAAAATACGCTGGACAAGAGGCCACTTGAAATAATGCTGGGCTATTCATATTGGAGTGCCCATGCTCTGGGAATCACACAGATATAAACAGAAGAAACCCTGGTTGCTCCCAGGATGAACACAATTCACAGTTCCTGTGCACAGCCAAGGCCAAGTTATGACAGCAAATCTGCAGATCCCCATCCCCAGGCTCTGGTACATGTGCCATCTCCTGGTATTCATAGCAAGGAAGGGAAAAAAAAAAGTTTTCAGAACATCTCTCTTTACCACCATGATTCAGCTCAAAAAAGTAGTGAAAATTTGTCACCATTTTTTATGGGTTCTTAGTAAAAAGACCTTACACTGACAATCATGGGCCACTGTTTGGTCCATTTTATGTTGCTATAACAGAGCTGAGTACCTTATAAAGAAAAGGGATTTATTTGGCTCAAGAATTTGGTGACTAGAAAGTCTAAACAACATGGCCCTGGTGTCTGGTAAGGGCCCCTTGGATGCAGCACAATATGATGGAAAAGTAGAAAGGGAATCATTCAAGAGCAGAGAGGCTGGTATTCAGCAAAGAAACAAGAGATCAAAGAGGGGCCAGGCTTTACATTCTGGGGACAAATCTTTACTCCTCACACTTCAGGTAGAGCCCTAATATCCAGAGTATACAAAGAACTCAAAAAATTAAACAATAAGAAAACCAATAACCCAATCAACAAATGGGCCAAGGACCTGAACAGACACTTCTCAGAGAAGGATAAACAATCAATCAACAAGTACATGAAAAAATGCTCACCATCTCTAGCAGTCAAAGAAATGCAAATCAAAACCACCCTAAGATACCATCTCACTCCAGTAAGATTGGCAGCCATTATGAAGTCAAACAACAACAAGTGCTGGCAAGGATGTGGGGAAAAGGGTACATTTGTACATTGCTGGTGGGACTGCAAATTGGTGCGGCCAATTTGGAAAGCAGTATGGAGATTCCTGGGAAAGCTGGGAATGGAACCACCATTTGACCCAGCTATTGCCCTTCTTGGACTATTCCCTGAAGACCTTAAAAGAGCGTACTATAGGGCTACTGCTACATCGATGTTCATAGCAGCACAATTCACAATTGCTAGACTGTGGAACCAACTTAGATGCCCTTCAATAGATGAATGGATTTTAAAAAATGTGGCATTTATACACAATGGAGTATTACCCAGCACTGAAAAATGACAAAATCATGGAATTTGCAGGGAAATGGATGGCACTAGAGCAGATTATGCTAAGTGAAGCTAGCCAATCCCTAAAAAACAAATGCCAAATGTCTTCTTTGATATAAGGAGAGCAACTAAAAACAGAGCAGGGAGGAAGAGCATGAGAAAAAGATTAACATTAAACAGGGACGAGAGGTGGGAGGGAAAGGGAGAGAGAAGGGAAATTGTATGGAACTGGAAGGAGACCCTCAGGGTTATACAAAACTACATATAAGAGGTTGTGAGGGGAAAGGGAAAAAAATCAAGGGAGAGACATGAATTACAGTAGATGGGATAGAGAGGGAAGATGGGAGGGGAGGGGAGGGGAGATAGTAGAGGATAGGAAAGGTAGCAGAATACAACAGTCACTAATAGGGCATCATGTAAAACAGTGGATGTGTAACCGATGTGATGCTGCAATCTGTATTTGGGGTAAAATTGGGGGTTCATAACCAGCTTGAATCAAAGTGTGAAATATGATATGTCAAGAGCTTTGTAATGTTGTGAACAACCAATAAAATAAATAAATAAATAAAAATAGTATGATCTGAAAAAAAAAAAAAAAAAAAAAAAGAGGGGCCGGGCTTGCTCCTTTATGGGAACACGATCTTGTAAAAACTAATCATGTCCTAAGAGAACCCTTTAGAGGGTGGCACCTCCATGACCACACCACCTTCCACCAGGCCCCGCTTCTTGCACAGCCACCGCTTCTCCACTTCTCAGTGTTGTCATGCTGAGGACCATGTTTCTAGCATGGTGCTATGATTTGGATCTAAAATGTCCCCCAAAGTCCCATGTGCTAAAAGCTTGATCATCACCTGTGTCACTCTTGGGAGATGGTAGAACCTTTGAGAAGTGTGGTCTACTGGGAGGAAGTTAGGTTATCGGGGGCACACCCTTGAATGGGAATATCGGGATCACAGCCCTCCTCTTCCTCTCTTTGCTCCCCAGTCACTATAAGGTGAAAACACCTCCTTCACCGTGCCCTCTCCCCATGATGCACCGTGCCCTCTCCCCATGATGCACCGTGCCCTCTCACCATGATGCACCATGCCACCACAGACCCAAAGTAGGAAGCCAAGCAACAATGGACTGACACCTCTGAAACCGAGAACCAAAAGACACCTTTCCTCCTTTAAGTTGATTTTTTTTTCGGGTATTTTGTCACAGGGTCAGAAAGCTGACAGACACAACCATGAACCATTGGGGAACACACTCAAACCATAGGCAAAGCACAGAGGTCACTTCCCCCTTCTAAGTTCAAGGTTCCAAAATGGACTCTGTAAAAATGTATTTCTCCCTTTGAGAGAACCATGAAAAACATGTGCATACCAATATGCTTTTCGTGATGGTAATTTAAAACATGGTTTTTATAGTAAAACATGGATGAACTACGATAGAACATATAAAACATGGATGCATTTTGAACATGAAACACTTAACTTTAGACACTTGACACTTAACGCTGAGATGTTTCCGGCCATGGCATCTCTGGGGCTCTGTGCCTACCCATCTCTGCCCTTACTTGATAAGGAGGTTTCCGAAGCACTACTCTGAATCAGGTTCCCTCCTGGCTGTCCATTCTCTAGCAAAAGGATTCAATTTTGTTATCTGTAGGATGAAGTTTTAAAATCTCCAAAGTCGCAACATATTCTATGGAGATATGCTCCTAGAGCTTTATCCCCAGAAGGCTTCAAGGACGAACAAGGTACACTTCATTTAGGATGATTGAACCGGAATCTGCATATTGCAAGAGAATAATAAAAGCCCTGGCTTCCAAAAGGCTCTTAGCCTTGCTAATTTATAGTGTTTCCCTTACCCTCTGCCAGATTTTCTCTACCTAAAAGCGCACAATGATCGGTAGCTCCATTCCCTACCCTTCTTCTTCCTGTTCTCGTCATCTAAATAATGCTTCTCGCTTCCACTCTCAGCCCATTCAAACAAGACATTAGGATTTGCTTCCAGAAGAAAATGAAGCCATTCTCTGTCTCATTCATCATCACAGAAACCAAACTCTTCTCAAAGGTATCCATGAAGGCACTTCTGCCCCCAGACTGCCAGCGAGGCCCCGCCGCCTTGTTGACATCCCTTGTCCACTTGATGATAAGTCCAGTGCATTCAAGGCTGTCAAGGAATGGAAAGGACAGGGAATCACTGGCTACAACAGCTTCAAGTTTCAACAGAAACCGAGCATTTTGACCTGACCATCAAAAAGAATGCTTCCATTCTTTAATCAGGCAGGAAATACTGCCCATGTTCCTATCACTTCAAAACAACAGCAGGAGGGGCCTCGTGCTTCCTCAGCACTTGGTACTTTGCTAAATGCAGTCTCTAGTCTAAAAACACATGAACCCAAATCCAAGGACACTTCATCTACATTTACTCAAGCCTACATCAGTGTGCCATTTTACCCTGTGTCTAAACAAAGGACTTCCCGAGAAGTTTGGATGTACAGATTAGAACATGACCTAAGTACCACCTTTGGCTGGTGTTCAGTCCACTCAGACCTTCACTGGGGTTCTGACTGCATTCTGATATGTCCAGATCATTCTCAAGAAAAAGCAGGGACTGCCACGTTGGTGGCATACGCCTATAATCCCAGCAGATCTGGAAGCTGAGGCGGGAGTATCTCCAGTTCAAAGCCAGCCTTGGCAATTTAGCGAGGACCTCAGTAAATTAGTGAGACCCTGTCTCTAAATAAAATACAAAAGAAGGCTGGGGGTGTGGCTCAGTGATTATACGCCCTTGAGTTCAATCCTGGTACCAAAAAAAAAAAAAAAGAAAGAAAAGAAGGGACAGGTTTTTGACCCAATATCCTTAATTCAGAAAGACTTTTTAATAATAGGAAGGGAACAGTTTAAAAAGAATCCTTTCTAATGTTTGGATTCACCATGATTACTGCAAGTGGAATTCAATCTCATTTTCAATGCTCTCAGAGTAACACTGCTATGCTTTGCTCCTAAAATCAAATATTCTCAGTGTGGGGTGCTGGGGATTGAACCCAGAGACACTTTACCACTGTGTTACATCCCCAATTCTTTCTTTTCTTCCTTTCTTTCTTTTTTCTAAAGCAGGGCCTCGCTAGGTTGCTAAGGCTGGCCTCAAACTTGCCATCCTACTGCCTTAACTTCCCAAGTCACTAGGATTACAGGCATGCAACACCACACCTGGCATGCTGAAGCATTTTGGTTACAGGTCACATCTTGTCTCCAAGAAGCTTAAGTTATTTTCAATATAGTCTTGAACCACAGATACCACTGGACTTAACCTTGTCCGCAAAGAATATATCCAGACAATTCTGTGGTCCACAATCAGAAGAGCAAGCATAAGTGAAGTTTTTCAAAGGACTTTTACTTATTCCTTGATTCAAAAATTTTTCCAGAGTTCATATTATCTGCAGACACTTTATCTTAAGAGCTTTCTGCCTGCCCTTGTTGATCCTCATGTTGGACAGCAGAATGAGCAGAGTCATATGCATATCTCTTATACATGAATACCTGTTCACTTCATCACTTTTGTCGGCTCCATTTCCCATACCATTCTAGCTGGACTTCCCCCTCTACTTACTCCCAAGTGAAGAACCACAGAGTAGGAATGGAGGGCGGGTACAGGGGCGGGGATCCTCACTTTCACATTTCAGGAGCAATCCCTGCATTAGAAGTCTTCTCCAAAATAATTTTGACTTCACTAGTTTCACCAGCTCAGTGACTTTAGAACATAACCCCTACCAAGATGTGACCTAGATATATCTCCAGAATACAGTACTATGTTTTTTAACCCTTTCCCCAAATGCCACTGCCCACAAAGTGTCTAGAAGCTTCTCTCTCTAGATAGCTAAAAGTCAAGTCAGTGCCATGTCCTCCATACACTCTATTAGTCTATCTTATACCTCAATCTTCCCCTCTACCAAATGGGTCAATATGAATGAATGGCAACCGTGAGGAGAACTGGGAGACAAATCATAGCATCAAAGAATGCCACAAATGAAGAAATACTTTAGTGATCATTAAAAAGAGGGGAGTCCTGGAGAGGAGCAGAAGCTTGTCCAAGCCACTGAGCTGTCAGGGCAGAACTAGGAGCCATCTGTCCCCTATCTCCACTCCCAGTCTCCAGATTCTCAGACCAGAGCTCTTTAGCCCACAGGAAAACTCTTCCATACACAAGTGCCTCCTAGTCCCACCCCAGCTGGGGCTGTTCCCAGGGAGCAGGCAAAGCCTTGGCCCTCCTCCCGGTAAGAAAAGGAATGGCACTTCTCATTCCTGGGGTGGGGGTGGGGGCCCTTCAGCCACCTGGAGGCCCTGAGTTCTGCATCCTTCCCCCCCTGGGTCCCCAGTCTGGGTAAAGGCCTCCACTCAGCATGTGTGTAACTCAGAGCCACATGACACTGAAATGCTAAGTGAAGAGCAATTAACTTTTGCTTCTGAAAACCCACTTTAGCTTTCCATAACTCTTTGGGGGCCATTTCAACTAAGCCAAACCTCCCGCACATTCTCCCTCAGCAATAAATTACCTTCCTGGCTTTAATTAGCTGCTGGAGTGCAAATCGGGGCTGGGTGCTGACGTGGCAGCTTTCCCCACGGGTCCCATTCTGTCAGGCTCCAGGAGAATGGCAGCTGCAGGAGCCGCTGGGCCTCCTGGGTGGTGAGACAGCCTGCAGTGGACTCCTCACCTGCCCACAGGTGTGAGGGGGAAGCCCAAAAGTCCAAGCCGCAGCGGGGTTAAGTTTTAATGTCGATAAAATTAGTTGGAGGGGCTGTGGACGTCTGCTGCAGCTCCCCTAGTTGATGGACCCCCAGACCAGATGTTTCCCTCCTGCCAGACTCTCCTTTCTTCAAACTGCCCCCAACACACATTCAAACGCCCCAGCCCCCAGGTATCCAATATCTTTATCTCCTTTATTCTTACTATGGGAGAAATTACTGACAGAGCTTAACATATAAACCTTCCCAGGAGACTTTGCTGTATAATTGTGAGCTAAGCTTGAATCAAAATGAGTAAATCTCTAAGAATGTGATGTTAGTCACATCTGTGGGCTGAAATGGAATTAGCTGGAAAAGAGAAAAGTAAAAAGGTACCCTCAGAATCCCCAACATCACTCTAAACCTCAAGTAAGATTTGAGGTACACCCAACCCTGCCTCTGGAGTGTGCCTCTCAGCAAGTTCCTATTGTGGCCCCAGGGCTTAAAACAAAGCTGCTGAGCCAGATGAGCACCCCTGGGTCCAGCCATAGGGTCTGGAACTCATGCGTGTGAGTGTGCGGGCTTTGTACTGGAGTGCATGGGAAGTGCCCCCCAGACTTCAGTGCACCCCTCAGCTTCATCTAGAGTCTGCACCAGCTGGGGGACAGGACAGCATCCACAGAAGCCTGAGTTCCAGCTGGGCCAGGACTCCAGGGGCACCCCACGCTTCATCCTGGGGGGCAGCCTCCCTCACCAGGGAGGGTCCTGGGAAAGGCCTAAGGATTCTCTCTGCTCTGCTTGGCGGAAGATGCTTATGCAAATGCTTCTCCTCTGGCCCCAGCTTACACCTCCTCTGACAAGACAAGCCATAACCTTCCAAATGCCAATTATGGGCTGCTTTCTTCCACTTTTATTTTCTGGAGGAGGAAAAAAAATCCAAACAGAAGCTCACAGCCAGGGCCTGCTGGTGGCGGGCCGGTGACAGGCCGCCGGTTCTGCGCAGATCTCCCTCTGCTGAAGGGTGTGAGTGCGTGGCACCGGGCGCTCAGGGCCCGGAGCCTCCGCAGTTACCAGGAGCCTGTCAGCGCACGGCGGAGGGCGCGGGCGGAGGCCGGCGGGCAGGTACCCGGCTGGCTGTCACCGCCGCAGACAGGGCCGCGCCGCCCACCCACCCTGCCTGCCGGCGCCCGCCCCCGCCGTCTGCATCTACCCCGCCTGTCACACACCCCGCGGTGAGAAGTGCGCAAGTCCCCGATCCTAAAGAGAGCGGAGGGATGGTCGGTGGCAGCGGCATTTCTCCCTACAGCCTCAGTGGCCTGGTGCTAGAGAGGCTCAGCAGTGCACCTGCCTAGTCCCAACGCCCCGGAGTGGGTGACCCCCAAAAGGATCTGGCAGCAGCAGAACCTAGAGAACCACAAGGGCCTCCCAAAGGACCTGTGAGACAGTTTTGAGTATTGGTCCCGATGTGCGCAACTGAGGATTGCGCACATGGAGAATTTTGATCAGATGATTGGAGGCAGATCACTGTTGAGTTCCTGGCCGAGCCAGCTACACACTGCTTCATTTCCTTGTTTCTTTCAAAAAGACGCCAGGCTGAGATTCTCCACCGCCTGCTCCAGTGCCATTCCCTATATTGAAATTTCACCAAGTCCACAGGTAAAGAAAGCCCTGACCTCCCAAGGGCTTGGCTTCGTTCCAGCCGCAGGGACAGAGTTCATGAGCCAATATGAAGACCTCCAGGGCTGAACTGATTCTCAGAACTACCACCTACTCAGTGATCTGAATAAGAAATCCTTTCCTTGACGGTTTTCCTGGGGAACATCCAGCCTTTATTTCCCTGCCTGAGTAAATTCATAGAGCTGGTTTTGAGACCTTCCATGGGTGGAGAAAACCCACCCATCTATGCTCTTTCCAAGTGATCAACAGTTGCCTGCATTTGCCCTCTTAAATCATGCCCTCTACAGAGACAGCTATGTGGACAGGGGGTAACAGTAACTGCCCTCTCCCTTGCCAGGCAGACTAGAAATCAATACTCATGTACAGCCACTGCCCAAGTACCTTTGGAAAAACATCTCTGTTATATTCCCCTTTACATCTATCTAGAAGGCACCAATGTGTGGCTTTGACTGTATCCACAAGAAAGCTGGGTAGGAACACATGTGCCCATCCTGAAAATGAATAAATCATTTGGAATACCTGAAATTGGTGGGAGGTGGCAATATCAGACCTTAAACTATACTACAGAGCAACAGTAACAAAAATGACATGGTATTGGCACCAAAATAGACCAATGGTACAAAAAAGACACAGAGACAAACCCACATAAATACAGTTTATCTCATACTACACAAAGGCAACAAAAACATACATTGGAGAAAAGATAGTCTATTCAACAAATGGTGCTAGAAAAACTGGAAATCCATATGTAGCAAAATGAATGTAAACCTCTCTCACCCTGCACAAAAATCAACTCAAAGTAGATCAAAGGCTTAGACACTAGAACAGAGAACCTGCACCTATAGAAAAAACAATTAGCCCAAATCTTCATCATTTCAGCTTAGGACCTGACTTCCTTAACAAGACTCCTAAAGTGCAAGAAGTAAAATTAAGAATCAATAAATGGGATGGATTCAAACTAAAGAGCTTCTTCTCATCAAAGGAAACAATCAATAACGTGAAGAGAGAGCCTTCAGATAATGGGAGAAAAATCTTTACTACATGCACCTCAGATAGAACACTACTCTCCAGGATATATAAAGAACTCAAAAAACTTAACAACAACAACAAAAGTAACCCAATCAATAAATGGGCTAAGGAACTGAACAGACATTTCACAAAAGAAGAAATACAATGGATCAACAAACATATGAAAAAAAATGTTCATCATCTAGCAATTAGAGAAATGCAAATCAAAACTACTCTAAGATTTTTATCTCACTCCAGTCAGAATGGCAGTAATCAAGAATACAAGCAATAATAAGTGTTGGCAAGGATGTGGAGGAAAAGGTACACTTATGTATTATTGCTGGTGGGACTGCAAATTGGTGCAACCACTGTGGAAAGCAGAATGGAGATTCCTCAGAAAACTTGGAATGGAATCACCGTTTGACCCAGCTATCCCACTCTTCAGATCATACCCAAAGGACTTACAATCAACATACTACAGCAATGCAGCCACATCAATGTTCACAGCAGCTTAATTCACAATAGCTAAAGTATGGAATCAACCTAGATGCCCTTCAAGAGATGAATGGATAAAGAAAATGTGGCACATATACACAATGAAATATCACTCAGCCTTAAAGAAGAATGAAATTATAGCATTTGCAGGTAAACAAATGAAACTGGAGAATATCATGCTGAGTGAAATAAGCCAATCCCAAAAACCAAAGGCTGAATGTTTTCTCTAATAAGCAGATGCTGATCCATATTAGGGCAGAGGGGTTAAGGATTGTGCAGAGGGAAGTGAGGGGAGGGGCAGGGCGGTGGAGATGGGAAGGACGGTAGAATGAGACACACATTAGTACCCTATATACAAGTGTGATTACACTACTGTTGTGACTCTGCACCATGTTGTGCTCCATTTGTGTCCAATGTGTCAAAATGCATGCTATGTCATATATAACTAATTAGAACAAATAAAAAATAAAATACATATATATATATATATATATATATATATATATATATATTATCATTTAAAAATCTATTCTACTGTCATGTATAACTAATTAGAATAAATTTTTAAAAATATTGATATGAGGTGGAAAGAAAAGAAAGTGGACCATACTGGCAAATAATGGGGTAAAGGAGAAAAATGACAAATGAGGTGAGGTTCAATAATCCCCAGAGAGAAGGGAATGCCCTTATTGGTCTTCCTACTCCTCAGTGTTAAGGAAGTCACCCTGCCGTGAGCACTCAATGAATATTTGCTAAATAAAAGAGGGACATGAATCAGATTACATAATGGCTTGCCTAGATTCTTTGGCACCAGAAAGACTTAGTGTATGTATATTTAAGCATAAATTCAAATATCATCACCCTTATGGATTGACTCCTAACGAAAGAAGGAGGCAAAGGAGAAAGATGCTAAGAAAAGCAAGACCAAAGATAAAGCATGGTGAAAGAACACGCTTTGGAGCAAGTCAAGTAACATGTTTCTTCTCTCCACCTATAGCAAGGACTCTGGCAGCTCATGTTCCAGCAGCTCTAAGAAGTCATCATATGTTTCTAAATTTGCAAAACGGATACTGGAAGAAGGGAAGAGAGAAAGAGAGAGAGAAATGATGTGCTCAAACTGGTCGCTAAGCTACAAAAGAACTAACAAATGTATAACCTTTCATTTGCATGTGGCAGCATCCCCCTGTAAAGTTATGGAGATGCAGATAACTTAAGTGCCAGCTCCTATCCATGCAAGGAAGAACATATATCAAATTCATTAATTATGATCCAATTTGTGCTTACACTGAGAAAGATAATCATTTGCCATCAAAGAGATGCCCTTAGTAAAGCCACCAAGACACGCAGGAAGTGCTCAAGGGTTTGAAATTCTGTATTTGAATTTCACACACGCTTTTTACCACTGGGATCAAAACTCAATCAACACTTAATAGTGCTGACGCCAACACTCAAGCCACAGGGGTTTTCACTCCTTCACAACAGAGCCTCAGACAGGGCCTGGTTAATAAATTCACTAATTTGTTCTCTGGATTTGTGGGGTGTGTGTGTGTGTGTGTGTGTGTGTGTGTGTGTGTACCACATGCATAGGCTACTTTTTTTTTTTTTGGCATGACATTGAGGTAGCTGTGAAAGGACCCAGGCCAGGCCAGGAAGGAAGAGGGAACAACCACCCTAACCTCATCTCTCCCAAGTGTCCCAGGCCCATGTGAAGCCCAGCTGCCCAGGAGTGGAATCCATGCCTTCATTTTCATCTCAAAGCCAAACCAGCATGAACACGTGGCTTAGAGACCAGGCTCCTCTTCCAGTGCTCAGCCTAGGTCTTTGGTCCAGCTCCAGATAGGGTTGGAGTCCAAAGACAGGGCTCAAAGGTTATCACTCTTTCCTTCAGAAGCTCTTCAAGAGGACCTTAATTCCAGCCCTAGTTCTTGTTCTAGAATTCAGGCTGAACCAGAGAAAGGCAGCATTTCCTGACTTGGTATATAGGTGCTAAGTGAAAGCACATTGGACGCAGAATGGAATGCGATGGGCTACAACAGAAGGAAGACAGTTTAGAAAAACCCTGCTGCTGGGCTGGGTTCATAGCTTAGTGTCAGAGCGCTTGCCTAGCATGTGTCAGGCACTGGGTTTGATCCTCAGTACCTCATAAAAATAAACAAATAAAATAAAGGCATTCTGTCCATCTACAACTAAAAAAAAAAAAAAAAAAAAAAAAAACTACACCCTGCTGCCATCCAAAGAGAACTTTCCTTTCCTCAAGCATCCCCACTGGAAGCAGAGGACTTTCTATACAGTCTATAGCTTACTATAGCATAAAGCTCAGGCAATAGTGTAAGGCATAAATGACATATAGCCTCACCTGTGGCATATAGCATAGTCTATAACATATAGCCTCATCTAAGGCATTTGGCATAGTCTGTGAAATATAGCACAGTCTATGGCATATAGCCTAGTTCACATCATATAGACTAGTCAAATGCATATAGTATAACCTATGGCATATAGCATAGTCTATAGCTTATATTATAGACTAAGGCATATAGCATAGTCTAAGGCATATACCATAGTCTATAGTATATGGCATAATCTAAAGCATAAAACATATTCTATATCATATAAAATAGTCTATAGCATATAACCCAGTCTATACCATTTTTAGTACAGCATATACCACAGCATATAGTATAGTCTATAACATATAGTGTAAATGCCATATATAGCATAGTCTATATCTCTTAGCATATATGGCACAGCCTATATCATGAATATAGCATGGTTGGTAGGATATAGCATATATAGCACAGCATATAGCATACATGTAGCATAGTCGATAGCATACTGCGTATATAGGACAGCTTATACCACACATACAACATGGTCAATAGCACCCTATAGTCTATAGCCTACTTGACTATAGACCAAGGTCTAATCAAATTTTCATGAACAACCAAAGATAATATTGAACTCTCTTACCACCTGATGAGGTGCTGCTATCTCTATTTTATACATGAGGAAACTCTGGCCCAGAGAGTTTAAGTAACTTCCTCAAGATCATCCAGCTAGCAAGGGACAGAGAAGGAATTCAAACTTAGCCCTCTGTGAAAAACTGAGGTGCAGGCAGGAAAGAGCATATTCTTAGAGTGGCACATCTTCCTTATTGCAGAGGACCATGAGAGATACAATTGCAACACCACCATCTTGAATTGCTGACACAGGAGTTTCCTTTCTGCAGTTTCTCTTGCTCTGATTTCAAGGTCTGAGCTGTCCTTGTCTCCCTCACAAGGAGGCAAGGACAGATATAACTCATTCATCAGAAAGGAAAACTGAGACACAGAGTTGTGTGATACTGGGACTAGACAGTGGTCAAACCCAGATTATAACATGAGTTGTTTGCCTATATCCCCAAGTCACTCCCAATTCCAAGACACTGCCCTGCTCTCTCCCCTGCCCATCTGTGTGTGTTCCTGGGGTATGATGGACAGCCCCAGACCTCATGGGTCAAGCCTTTCAGAGAGAATTTTTGACACCAGTTGCCTTGGAGTGGGCAGGCAGGGCAAGGAGGGTGACAAGAGGTTGAAGGACACTCTGTTTCCAAAACTGGAGCTAGAAAAGACCAGAAGAATACTCCAGAGACAAGAGGCACCAGATTCAACTGGGGAGAAGGAGTTCAAAATACCACATTCAGAGAGCCCAGTTTTCCACTCAGGAGCCACAAGACACCCCTTTTACCCCACGTGTAAATTGCCCACATACTTCCAAACAGCTTCCAGACCCCCACCCCCACCCCCAGCTTCTCAGCCTAGACCCTAAGGCAATTTCTAAAAAGGGAACTGCTGTACCTAGACTGGTCTCTTTCTCCTCCACCCTTCTCCCAACTCCCACCAGGCTTCATTCTGAAATTTCTCTAAGAAAAAGCAAGAAGCATAATTTCTATATTGTGAATTCTACAACGTGACCCTCTGCCTCCAAGGGTCTCCTCTTGGCACATAGGAGTCAAAACCCTTGTTCCCCCTTCCACCCTGACATCTAACTCACCTTTCCCATCCCAGACACTGGGCTCGGCGCTTTCAGGAATACAAAGAAGAAAACAAAGTCTCTGTCCTGGAGAGAATTATAGTCTATGAAATTAAGAGGTTTTATCCCGCACAGACAGGCCATTAACAATCCCGTGCCTCAGTTTCCCCTCTGAGTCCTATGCAAACCATGCAATCATCTCTCCTGAAGGCCAGATGGCAGGAGCTGACCACTCCTGGGGGTGATGACAGCAGCATTGCATACCTGTGCTATGCCCAGGCTCTGAGCAAGAAATCTGACAAATACTCATCAAGAGAGGCATTGTTGGGAGAAGGTGAGAGGAAAAGAAAATACTAGAAATTGAAATGGAGAAAACTATGTTATATGCATTTATAAATATATCAAAATGAGACTTACCATTATATAGTGATAATGCACTAATAATTTTTTTAAAAAAGAGAGGTATTATTGCGTCCATGAGGAAATTGTGCCTCAGAGATGTCAAGAAAAGCTCCCCATCCTCCAGCCAGTAAGGGCAGAGATGGGACTGAAATGACACACTCCAAATGCAATGGAGTCACCCCTGAGTAGAGTGGAGAGTTGAATCACAAAAATAATTGAATAAACTGTCAGGACCAATTTCCACAGCATTTACTGAACACATGCAAAAAACAATGTTTAGATTGATGGTGTAAATGGGGACAACCTCTTTGGAGAGCAATGTGGCAATATCGATCAAAATTCTAAATGCACTAATCCTGCGTGCCAGAAGTTTCATTTATATGAATTTATCCAACTGTACAAGGATGCTCACTGAAGCACTGTTTATAATAGAAACAAGCTGGAATCAACCTAAGTGTCCATTAATAGGTAATAGGTTAAATAAACTGGTTCATCCATAAAATGAAATATTAAAATTATGCATGCATTAAAAAGAATGAGGTAGGGCTGTGGGCACTAACATGAATGCATGTCCATAAAAAGGTTCTTCCATGAAAAAGCAAGTTGCAAAAAAAAAAAAAAAAGAAGAAAAGCAAGTTGTAATATTATAGACATAGTACAATCCTGTTTATGCCTTAAAATATTGGGTAATATAGTGCACAATACAACTACATCCCAAAAGATCTAGAAGACACACATAGAGCTATTAACAATAGCTACCACTAAAGAGTGAGTGGGGAACAGGAGACTTTTCTGAATATTTGAGCTGCTTTTTCAGAATTTTACAATGTTTTAATGACACTGACACAAGTCACCATGTGTCACCTGTTGGAAAGCAAGAAGTAAGTAATATGAGAAACCAAAAGTTTCAACATGGACCTGCCCTCATGGAAACTATAACCCCAGGATTTTGAGGTCCTCTGTAGTGACCTTGGGAGCAATACAGTTCTTGAGTACTTGCATTTCATATTTACCTGGCCCATTCTCCAAGAACAGAAGTACCTGAAAGAAACTAGAAAGATCTGACACAGATTCTCTTGGAGCCCAAGTTCCCTCATCTCTAAAATGGGTACAATGCTAGCATCCACCATGCAGGAGGGCTGTGTGGGTGCATTAGAACAAAGAATGTAAAAACACTTATTAAAGGCCAGTTTGGAAAGTGACAAAAGAAATTGAAGTCATCTGTGATTGGCACCTGCCACTGGAGAAGAAGGGTGGGTGATCCAGGGAAGACAGCCCCATCCCAACCCTGACGTGACTCTCACCCCTTCAGCATAAACTTGGCAACGTGAGGGAAACCACCAAGTGCTCACAAATTCTCCAAAGAACATCACCCATCTCTTGGGAAATAGAGGTCTGGGATTCTGTGGCCAAGGAAAATGACCCTGCTTCCAAGTGCCCTCCAACATTGAGCCTCCTGCATCAATTTCTAAATCCCCAAGTAAATATTGGTTCATTGGTCTGTTGATTAAAATCAGTGATGGTGGACCTGATGGCTGTCTGGAGACCCAGCAAGCTGAAACAGCAGAGACAACCAAGAAACCCTTCAACCATGAGCCTCCCATGGTCCCTAAACCAACCCTTCCCTCATATCCTCTCCTTTCCTTTCTTCTTCCTCATTTTTCCTATCAGTATCTCCCCGCATCAACAAAAATTCTCTGCTTTAAGAACACCCCTGGGGACTGGGGATATAGCTCAGTTGGTAGAGTTTGATTCCCAACACCACAAAAAAAAAAAAAAAAAAGAAAGAAAGAAAGAAAAAACACCCCTGGGCTGGGGGAAATAATCATTAACTTAATGGGCTGGTGTAATTACATGAAATAATGATGTTCATGGTAAGAATATAGACTTTGGAAAAAGAAAACTGAGTTTGAATTCTAGCTCCACTGCACACTAGCCAAGTAATCTTAGATCACTGAACCTCAGTTTCCTTAGTAAACGGAGAGTTGATCATAAAACAATTCACACAGTTGTTGAAGGATATTTATGGGAAGCTGCTGCTCATACAAATGTAAGTTCCTATGGCAGATGGGTGTCATTAAGCCACCATGTTAAGGTGACCATCTCAACTTGCATAGAGATGCCAAATGAAGGGAAATGAAACTCAGGAGGCTAACCTATTTCCCCAGAGTCGCTCAGATGGTTAAGGGGATCCTTGAAGTGAACTTTTCTGACACTGAGCCCAGTGTTCTCCCCACCATGTTAGGGTGGAGGTAGGGAGGGGTTTGTTTCCGGGCTCTCTTGTCAGGCTTGGGGCGGGCAAGGTCAAGTGCATGGGTCTCAGACTCACCACCATCCCAATTTCTATCTCAAGGAAAGGCAAAGAGCATGCATAAGCCCCAGAAGTACCTGAGGCTGGAGAGCTAGCTTGAGTCTGGGGAGAAATGCAGTAAGACAAAGAAGAGTAGAGCAGAGGGGTCCCAAGTGCTCGGTGGAGGAACAATCAAAGGTCAGCCCTACTCTCAGGCCTTTTACACCAGCAACACTGAGGTTACTCTGAAAATTCCCAGATCCTTCTGCCACCTCAACCACGTGTGCAATCCATCTATAAACACTTATTGAGCACTTACTCTAGAAAAAGGTACAGAGCTGGGCCTCTGGAGCTCAAAAAAAATGAGCTCATTACATTCTTTCTACCTTCTAGGCAGAGTTGCTTATCCTCCTAGGAATTTGTTTTCTCTGCAAGAATTTGTAACCCTCTTTGGGAAGAGAGAAGGTGCAAATGCATAGAAATGTAATTAATCCCACAGTAGGAGGGGCTAAGATCCCAGTACAGGTGTCAGAAATGAAAGCCTTAAGCTCCCCGAAGGAGAAAGAGAGTTCAACTGGCTGCAAAAGCAGCCCAAGACCTAGCCCTTCCTTCGGCTTGGGTTTGAATGCAAAAGAATTCTGTCTACAGCTCTGGCAAGGTGGAGTTAAAGCAGATTTTCATACCGCAGGTTGTGTTTTAATTGGCTGTGTTATTATCTGAATTTTTAATTACATAATAGAACATCATAAAAAAAACATCAGATTGCATCAATTCTAGCAAAGGCATGCACACAAAAAAGAAAACCCCACGCACACACACAGTTATATCCATGGGTACTAGGCCACCCTGAAAGGTGTATTTCTTGCTGTGGGTGGTGGCCCAAGTGTGAAATAATCTGAACTAGAATGATTAAAAATAAATAAATAAATGACCCTGGAGAGCAGGTGCCTTGTTTAGAAGAGTGAGCAAAAGTGAGGGCTAGAGAGGAAGGAGAGCAACCAGGAAAGAGTCCTGGACCCCCCTGCTGGGGTCAGAGCTGCCTCCCTGGCTGCAATGAGCTCCTCGCAGCTTCTGCCACCCACTGCCCGCCCACAATGGGAATGGGTTATGGTTTAGATGTGGGGCGTCTCCAAAAGCTCGTGCGTGAGACGATGCAAGAAGGCTTCGAGGTGAAATGATTGGGTTATGAGAGCCTTAACCTAATCAGTGTGTTAATCCTCAGACAGGGATTAACTGGGGGGTAACTGGGGGCAGGTAGGGTGTGGCTGGAGGGGGTGGGTTGTTGGGGCGTGCCCTTGGGTTTCTATTTTGAAGGTGGAGAGGCAAGTCTCTCTGGTGCCACGTGTCCTGGCCGATTTCCTTCACCACACTCTTCCACCATGATGTTCTGCCTCACCATTGACCCCAAAGAATGGAGTCAGCCATCTATGGACTGAGACTTCTGAAACCCTCAAATAAACTTTTCCTCCTCTAAAATGGGCTCTTGTCAGGTCTTTTGGTCACAGCAACAAATAAAGCTGACTAAAACAGAATCCTTCCCCTCTGACGTCAGCAGGGACTAGCCAGTCCACAGCCAGGACTGGTGGCCACAGCAACTCTGACCTCCCACAGCAGCTGGCACTACATACCAAGTGCCCCATTCTTTAAGTGTTTTATGTGAGAGGCCAGGTGAAAAAAAAAAAAGAACCCTAGACCTGGAGTAGCTGTGTGACTTTGGGAAAATCATTTAGCCTCTCTGAGCCTCAGTTTCTTCATGGACAATAATGAATGTTAACTGAATGCAGATATCTCTTTTCCTTTTTATAATACTGGAAACTTTTCTCAAGAGAGAACCCATCTCTACTAATTTTGTAAACTTCCTCCCTCTTGATACTGTGGATGGTGCTGGACACTTCATTTACTGCATAACTTGGAAACTACGCTGGTTAAGAAGAAGAAGAAAACAAAAAGAGAACACTTCATACTGCTAGTGGGAATGTCAATCGGTACAGATATTATGGAAAACTGTATGGAGGTTCCTCAAAACATTAAAAATAGAACTCTCATATGATCAATCAATCTCATTACTGGATATATACACAAAGAAAAGGAAATCAGTATGTCAAAGAGACATCTGCACTCCTGTTTATTGCAGCATGATTAACACTAATAAAAAATAGAAAGAAGTAAAGTGTCCATCATCTGATGAGCAGAAAAAGAAAAGGTGGTACATATATATGATAAAATACTAGTCAGCCGTGAAAAAGAACAAAACCCTGTCATTTGAGACAACATGGATAGCACTAGAGAGCACTGGGTTAAAGTAAATAAACCAGACGCAGAAAAACATATACCACATGATCTCACTTACATGTATAATCTAAAAAAAAAGAAGTTAAAAGTAGAATGGTGATTACCAGAGGCTGGAAAGTGGTGGGCAGAGGGTATCAAGATTGATCAATGAGTTCTGGGTTACAGCTAGATAGGTGTAAGAAGCTCTAGGGTGCTGTTGCATGTTAGGGTTGCTACAGATAACAATGATGTACCTACCGTGCATTTCAAAAACTAGAAGAAGGGATTTTGAAAGTCTTCAACATAAAGAAACAATAAATGTTTTAGGAGGTAGATATGTTTAACATAATTTAAGCATTGCACAATGAATGGGTAAAAAAGAAGAAAATGAGAGCAGAACCCTTGCACACCGTTGGTGGAAATGTCAATGAGAACAGATATCATGGAAAACTGTATGGAGTTTCCTCAAAAAACTATAGAACCACTAACAAATGCATTTTTAAAATGTATTAAGTTCTTTAAAATTTGCTCTTCTGAATTGGGTGTAGTGGAACACACCTATAGTCTTAGCCACTGAGGAGGCTGAGGTGGGAGGATTCCCTTGAGCTCAGGAGTTCAGGGCCAGCCTGGGAAACATAGCAGGACCCCAACTCAAATAAAGAAAGAAAATAAACCCACTCTTCCAGGAGTCATTGCAGCTGGTATCGACCTGCAAAGATCTGTATATAAAGATTTTTCACCTGATCAAGGTCAGGAATCCATATCAAGCAGGTGATCACCCCTACAAAGGAGTTGCCAGACAGTGGTACCAGTTAACGGGGCTTTGGTCCAACAGTGAACAGTATGGGCAATAAATACTGAACCCTTTCTAGTCATTCACAGTGCTCTCCTAGGCCCAAAGTCAAGCCAACCTTTGAGATAAAAGCTTAACCAAGCTGTTCACGAAAAGAATCTAGGCAGAAAGGCCAAGGCAGTCCAACTCTTTCTTCCTACAAAGAGTGTCTAAGGACTCCTAAGCAAAGCCTTAAATACAAATCTTGAAGGTATTAAAGGGGGGGACTGAATTTTGTCCAGCCTTTTCACACCTGAAAACGTTACCCAGATGGCTAAGGAGCGCCATTTAATGAGACAAGGAATCTAGAAGCTCAAATAAAGGGAACCCCACTGCCGGAAAGGCCTTGAAGGAAGTGGAGCTTCTGCTGAATATGGAGGCATGGGGGGAAGACAGTGCTTTGCCAAGAGAGTAGCACCTGCAAGGCTCCAAGGAGGCAGAGAACTTGTCAGCAGGAAGCACTACGAGGTGGCCATTGGGGCAGAGGAGTCATGCGGGGAGCAGCAGCAATATGGACAGAGTCCTAGGCAAGGCTAGGGGTTGTATTTCATGCCAGCAAAGGTGAGTGGCCTTGATCTTATGGGTAATGAGAAAGCAGATCTACCCCCTGCTCAGTTCCACCTGGAGAAGAAAGCCAGGAAGAATCACCCCGCCAGGGTGAGTTTCCCAGAGGAATGCCACCTGCCCCGGGAAGCATTTTCCTGCTCAACCTGTGCATGGAGCCGTGTCCAGACTTGCTGCCTGGAGCTCAGCTGAGGGCCACACACACACACCTCCAGGAGAAATGCCCCAACACTGCATTAGGAATTCCTTCTCCAGCCTGGGCTGGACCACTTCTGTCTTCCTCTCCAGAATCCAGCTGTCCTGCTTAGGAGGCTCAGCCCATGCCTAGCCAGATGTGTCACATCTACCCTGGCTCTTCCTTGAGTTTGGCCCACATATGTATGGTACATAATAATCTCCAAAACTTGTCACAAAGATTGTCTCATTTAATCTTCAAGAGCCCCAGGAGGCTGGCTGGGGAAAGGAGACAGCAATCTAGGGCTCACAGCTGAAAGCATCTGTTCCAACTCCACACATCTTCCTCCAGACTAGCACTGGTTACTTAATGTCTCCATGAGCCTACGTTCCCACTGGAAAATGGGGAATCTAGCACCTACCTCTGCACAGGGTTAGCAAAATAAACACAAAGCTCTTGGGCTCATGTCTGTCACGCGAAGCAGACACTCAGTAGATGCTAGTTCCCATTATTCTTAGCCTCCTCCTTCCATTAGCACCATTTTGTGGCTATATTATGGTAGACCAATGAAAAGAAATAAGGCATGTTTAATAGGAAGCAAACACAGTTTGGCTTCTAATCCCACAGTGTGAAGTTCTTCATAAGAGAAGAACTCTTATGGTCCTGGGGAAATAAAAGTCACAGGGAGGGAAATATTTTTGATAGTGGAACACTTTCAAATGTCCCACAGCCAAACTGTGAGAAAGAGATCCAACTGTGGCCCTTTTCCAGCCACTGTAATTCCCAACCCCCTGGCCTATTTCTTCTGTGTGTCACTACCTAAAATAAAAATGCAGAGGTTACAGCTCAGACTGGCAAAGGCCTGTAGAGATAAATAAGCCCAGTCCTCTCATTTTAAAATTGCAGAATCTGATACCTGGACAGGAAAGCAGCTGAAGTCAGGTCAGATGGAGGAGGAGAAGGAGCCATCAGGGTCTAAGTCGAGCTCTCCTGCCTCCCGGTCTGAGTGCCTTTTTGTCTGGCTTTGACACTGCTATTTATTTTTGTTGTTGTTGTTGTTTTGCTTTGTTTTATTTTGTTTTTCTATACTTTCCTAATAGTCGTCTATTTTCTGGTGTCAAAAAGATAGCCCAGTGAGATCATTTTTGAATCTCAAGACCAAGGGGCCAGAAACTCATGAGAAGGTTGTGAAGGACATCAACAGCATCAGGGAACACAGGTATGCTCCTTATTCCTTTTCCTCTGAAGCTGTGGCCCGTGTTTGCGGAGGCTGCTCCCAGATCTCTGCCCTTTAAGCATCAGTGGGCCTAAATGTGTAGGGAGGAAGGCTCTAGATAGTGCTTGCTGCCTGGGTGGCTGCAGGGTGGCAGCAGAAATCTGAAAGACACTCTGTCAAGACACCCCTCCCAGGAGCAACAGAGGTTCCTGGCCCCCGTGTGGGTTGGGGGGATCCCCTCCTTCCAGGCCCAACTGTTGCACAGGCCTAAAACTTCTAAACTAGCTCTCCTTGGGGAAGGTCAAGCAGCATGGCAGTACGATAAGAGGGCCTTTGGCTCTGCCATTCCCCCACCCCCCAAAGACACACAAACACACTGCTTGAACTTTACAGTGTTTTCCCTTTATTTCAAAGTCCAACCTCCTCTCCGTTGTTTGGTGTAGGCTACGAGATTCTCCTTGGACCCTGCTTCGGTCCCTGACTTCTCCCCTCACTCTTGCTCTAGCAACACTGAACCATCTGAAGTGCCCTTGGCTGGTGTCTTCAAGTTCTTGTCCATGCCCTTCCCCCCAATCCCCCACCAAGAACTCCTCTTTCAGTCATTCCTGCTGAGTTCCTAGTCATCTCCAAGACCTTCCTGGGTATCATCTGTATTGAAAAAAACACCCCCCTCTGCTTCTCCACCTGGAACACTTCCATCCCCCTCTTGAAGACCCCTCTTAAATTCCTTTTCTCTGCAAGGATGATCTTTGTTCTGCTGTGGCACTTTAATGATCCTCTGTTACAGTTCCAGGGACCAAGTTCTCCAAGCCAAGATACAGGACACAATGTTTCATGAGCATAAATATAATTTTGGAAAGATCATGAGACAAAATATTGGAAAACGGGATGAAAACCTAAAACCAGAGCTCCAGTGGCAATCAGTACGCCATACTTATACAGAAAACAAAGACCTAGGTTCACCATAATAGAGTACTGTTCATACTTGATCAATTTTTTCCTCATGATTTTCCCCCACCATAATACTTAATGTGATCTTGGTCTTTGAATGCCCAGCGCCTACTGCAAGACCCCATATATTTGACCTATTGATGGTTCAATTGGTTGCTTTTACATTTTAGCATTATTGCCAGTGGGTACAGATAGTACCAATCATCACTGAATTGGTTCAAAAAGATGAGGAAGGAAGGAAGGAAGGAAGGAAGGAAGGAAGGAAGGAAGGAAGGAAGGAAGGAAGGAAGGAAGGAGAATTTTGGTAGGCAATCCTACTTCCTTCCTCACTCTACACCATTCCAGGAGAATATGGTGCTTTAGATTTTTATACACAGTTATGCATCACATAATAAAGCTGATGTTGAAAACATATCGCAGCATGTATATACGTAACTGCATGACCAATGTAAATCTGCAACCTGTACACTCAGAAAAATGAGAAGTTATATCCCATCTGATTCAAATGTATGATATGTCAAGATCATTGTACTGTCGTGTGTAACTAATTAAAACAAATTTAAAAAAAGAAAGAAAATATACCACAGCACACCCATAAGACTCCATCACTTCCTGAGATGGTTACTGTAACCATCTTGGTGTGTATAAATACACCTCAACATGTTTGCTCAAAGACAAAATCAGCCACCTGATGAAGCATTTCTCACATTGTATCCCTATCGTGGATGGTGCATGGCTGTAATATGAAGTCCTCCACACCTGCCCTACATGCTCCCCAGGATCGTGATGAGAGAGGTCCATGACAGGCCAGCAGAGTAAAGTTCTGTGCCGAGAAAAGAGCTGTCTACAGAGGAAAACCAGAGACATGTCCCTGGTGCATACTACCTCAATGACTAGAACTGGAAGGCTGAAGGGAGTGTGATGAGGGGACACCCCTCCAGAGGCCACTGGATGTCCTCTGTGAAGCCTGGCATCAGCATCACCCCCCCACCCCACCCACCCCCGCTCCAGCCCATTCTTCCCATTACAGGTTTGAAAAGTACTGAAAACGCTCCTGCTTAGGCTCCTTTTAATTAGCACACACAAAAAAAAAAGAACCACCCCTGGGTTTTGTCTGTTGTACTTTTGTTCCTGGGTCTGTTTGTACTTATTCAGAAATTACATAATTAAAAAAATATATAATATTAGGTAAATGTGCACATCAGCCTGTCAAGCTGCCTGGGCCAGCCTTCACTTGGGAAACACAGTGACAGCCCCTTTATTTCTCTTACTTGTTTTTAAGCACAAAATATGTCACACCTGGAAGTAATTAGCATAATTTTTACTAATTTATAGCTAATTACACAATTACTTTTCTATGAAAGGTTCTGGAAAGACACTTGAAGTAAGTTTCACTAAATCTAACGGCAAGAAATTGCTTGAAAACATTTCTGTTAGCTTCAAACATTGAGGGGGAGGGAGGGGGAATCCCCCAATAAAGTAATTCTTTCCTATTTCAGAGTGTTCAAATATGACAGGGATATAATTTCTCCGGTAATTTACCGAGCAGAATGTCTAAATGTCTCCCTAATCCAACCTAACCAGAAGCCACATGAGGGAAGAGCTCCAAAGAAGTGTTGTCAGAGGGGCCCACGATGGAACCCAAAGACACTGCTTTTTGATTGTAGTTGGTTTCTCAGCAGGAAAAAAAGAAAAAGAAAAAAAACTGAGACTGCCAACAAGGGTTCTTCCTCTAGGAGTAAATCAGTCTCTTGACAGAATATGACCCCTGGCAGGTGTCTTGCTCAGTTCCTGAGAAAATATGAGCTCAGAAAGTCTACGATGGATGCAAACCTTTGGAGCCAATTGACTCTCTACATGAAGTTCCAGGATGTCTGGATCTGAGTCAATTACCTTTTTTTTTTTTATAATGGTGCAAACAGAAACAAAAGTAGTCCTCGATTCAGTTCATTCAACTAACATTTGTTAAGTCCCTGCTTGGTGTCTTGTATTCCATGGGAAAATTTATAAAAAGAACAATTCCTGATGTCCTTAGCCATGCAGATAAGGAGAGGGGGAAAATGTCAATCAACTTGCAAGTGTTTATTGGAAAACGGTTTAGGCACAGGAGAAACTAAAAAAAATAAATAAATAACACATGCAGTCCCTGTCTACAGGAAGCTGCCAGTCTACAGACTGGAGCACACACAGAAAGCACATTGCCTAGCATGACATTGGCCCAGGGCTCAGCAGCATCGCAGCATCAACTGGACAACATGGGCTAAGAGTGCTGCTGAAATGGGAAGAAGGTGAAAGGAAGCTCATGACCAAAGAGGAAATGATGGAGCCCTGCCCCTCAATGTTGTGTTAGTGGGGATAGCCACATTGTTCTGGTGAAAGCAAAAGTGGTCAGGTCCATGGAGAAGGACCATGGGGATGCAGGAAAGGTGATGTTGGGTAAAGCATCCTACATGCCCTAGGAAAAGGAGATGAAGGGGAGGCCCACTGAACTCTGACTTTTAGGCTGCATTTATCTCAAAGCTGGACGTTTGGTGATAGTCAATAAAAGAGAGGAAAACCAGGCCATTGGACCTGGAGGAGAATTTGTCTGAGGTCATCAGAACTGTTTGGGAGAGCAGAGAGGCATGTAGCTACAGCATGCAATCACAACAGAGGCAACAGCACCCAGCAAGACAAACACTGGTTCTTGGGGGTAAAAAAAAACTGTTGCAATGATTTGTGGTCCTCCCAAAGGTCACATCATATTTATCTCTGGTATTAAATCTTCATGTTGGGAGTGATCAAGGGAAACTGTCTAAAAAGTCACCTGTGGCAGATGGAAGTTAGTGGGGGAGAGAAGGAAGACAAAGTTAAGGTTGAAAATCAAGGTTGAGAAACACAGGGTTCTAGGAAACATCTCCACCAAGTTCCTAGAAGGGTGGACCTCATCTTCCAAGTGGGCCAGCTGTCATCTCCTCATCTTAGGATGAATCACTCCTTCCTTCCAGCAACTTTAGTACCTAAGCTTGCCTGTCCTGTTCCAGGTGTCCCTGCAGTAAAATTGACTGGTTTGCAAGTTGTCCTAGCCTCCTGGGTTATGAGTTGCCTGAGAACAGAAGCTAAGTGATGGGTTTCCACACCCCTGCCTCTTGACACCCATCACGTGGCAGCAGGCGCGTAAGAAGTATGAATAAAACTGAGCTGAGCTGTCCTGCAATCTCAGGTCTTGCTTCAAGGGTCCCCACATAGGTGGGAGTGAAAGACTTGGCAGGTGGCCAGTTTCTGCCAGGCTCACCTCAAGGCTACTGAGACATTTTGGCAAAGGAATGTCCTCTGCCTCCCATGGGAGAGTAATGTTAATAGCTCGCACTTGGCATATTTCTTTTCACTTTTTCAAATTACTTTCACAGCTGCTGTCATTTGACCCTTACAGAAAGCCTATGAGGCAGGTAGAGGAAGTCATTAACAGACACTCCATGTAGGCTTCCTGATTTAGCCAACAGGTAGGCGCTGAGCACCTGTGGCCTCAATACTGCAGTGTTCTGCAAGATAGAGGGGAACAGGGTGGGAAAGGTCCTGCCCTTGCCTGACTCCTAATCTCCAGAAGAAGAAACAAATAAAGAGCAAGAAATGTATCTCCTTAATCAATGTTAAGAATTAAAGAGAGAAAAAGAAGAGTTGTGGGAGAGAGAGAGAGATGTCTTAAACTAGGTGCTTCAGGAAGTCCTAAGGAGTGGACAGGCATGGTGCCATGTGCAGAATGAGCAGGAGTTAGTTGGAGGAAGGTATAGATAGAATCTAAGACCCATGGAGCTAAATAATTGGACCTATATCCCACCCCAACCTCCCATTTTTTTGAGTAGAGAAAGACTTGGATTCCATGGAAGGATGTGGTACATGCATACACAAACATACAAGCATGTGCATGCATACACACACACACACACACACACAATCTGTTAACTCTAAAGACAGCACCAGACAGACAGGCAGTCAGAACTTACAGCCAAAGCACCTTAAGGACAACTGAAGAAAGGGCTGGGCCAGTCCAGGTACCTGCTCGCCTGTGGCTCTGGCAAGCCCTGGGCAGGGAAGCCAGCTCTCGAAGCTGCTTCCCAGGATGACACGCCCCCTCCCAGGATGACATCGCCAACTTATCTGCCCCTGTGAACAGTGTTTACTATTCAACAGGGCATGATGAGACTGTTCTGAGATGTCAAAGTCAGCTGGTGGTTTCATTAGAAGCAATCAAGGAAGCCTTGGACAATTAGTGGGAAGGTTTTGACAGAGAGAATGTGCACAGTCCTGGTAGCTCTCACTAGCTCACAAGTCAGAGCTTTTTCCTTTTTTCTTTTTTTTCTGCCACTGAAATGTGAATATTCATTTTCTCCTCAACAGCATCTCCTGTGACTCTGGTCAACTGTTTCCTCCCTCCATCAGCAGATGCTCTGAGTCCCTCCATCTCAGAAATTCTCCTTGACCCTCAATGAAAACAATTGGCTTTTAACTCCACAGTCCATTGCTGCATATCAGCCTTCACCCTAAACCGTGAGCTTGATAGTAGCTATGAATGAGCTCAAAAAGTGGCCAAGGGTGGCATCTGCATCCCCTGGTCCACCTGTAAGTGGATGGATAAAGAACTGCATGTTTGGCTTATGGCCCACTTACTAGGTATCTTGGAGATCTATGTACTTCCCAAACATTTTCTCTACTTTCCACTGAACATCTATGAGAAAAAGATGATGAATTCCCATTTTACAAGTAAAGAAACTGAGACTGTACATTTCTGTATCTAGGAAGATCCTGAAGCCATTAAGTAGTAAAACTAAGATTTAAACCCTGATCCATCAGACTCAAAATCTGGCATCTTTACAAACCAGTTGATGCTTCTCTCTCCTCTGCCTTCACACCTCAGTATACCAGCTATGGAAAGGTACATGTTCAACAGGAACAAACTTTGGCCACCCAGCCCATGCTCAAGGGCAAGGTGAAGGTCTCCTGGAACCATAGCAGGGGTGCAGAGCAAGAAGTGAACAGCAGCATCTCACATCACTTAGAAAAGGCTATTTACAATCAGACCTTCTGTGCTGGACCGCTGGTGGTCACAGGTGGGGCCAGAGGCTACATCCACCCACTGCCAGCCAGGATTCACTCAGGAGGGCATCCTTTTTGATTCCAAAACAAAATCCCCGAGAATGTAGCATCACAACTCACAACAGGATGGGCCACCCCAGGAAAACCACCTTGTTTGAGGGTTCCTTCTGATGGAGTTGAGAAAGGCTCTATCAACTTGGGAACAGAGATACTATGCTCTCTATGACCTTAACTTCATCAGGGTGTTGTCCCCTATGTAAGAAAGTTAATTTCTGGGATTGCCTGATTTTTTTGCATATAACATATGCAGGTAGTAGAAGACACGCTGAATTTAAAACCAGGGCTGGGAGGATAGCTGAGCAGCAGAGTGCTTGCCTAGCATGTGCGAGAGCCTGAGTTCTACCTTCAGCACTGCAAAAAACCAAACAGACCAAAAATACATTAAAAAAAAAAAAAAAAACATGAAACCAGAGTGCTAGTCCTGACCCTGACCAAACGGACAGTGATACCTTGAGCAAGCCACTTCTCTTCTGGGCCTTGGTTCTCCATCTGACCAGCGAGGAGGCTGTCATAATGACACCTTGGTGCTTACAGCTCTGCAATACTGTCATCATCACAGGCTGCCCTGGAATGTTCTTTCTCTCTGATGCAATATTGGAATAGGTTATCGGAGGGGTAGGAAGTGACAGAGAGAGCAACAACAGGCAGACAGAGGACAAGGGCACAACAGATGGACAGAGACAGATTGAAGTAGGGAAACTACCTAGCCAGAGAAAGAAAGAACAGTCTGGTGGTGTGGAGAGAAAATGAGAGCCCCTGATGTAAGCAGATTCTTGCCAGTATTGCTGGAAACAAATAGTGACAGATTGCTAACATGTTACAGTGAAAATTACCAACACGATGAGACTTCTGTACCATAACCAGCACCTCTTGTTATCCCATTAACAAAACTGAAGAGACCAAATTGCTAATAGGAGAAAACGTCCACATTGTGTTATAGCTCTCCTGTTCTGTGTGGAAAGTACCACCCAAGGACACCTAGAAATCTCCCAAGAGCCATTTCACCTTAGACTGAACTGGGGAAAACCCTGGAACGTCCCTCTCTCTTCCACCACATCCAAGAACACCTGTACCTACCTCCAGCACCTCCCCCTCCGCTGCTCAAGTGTCTGCACATTGCTGAGCTGGGCTGGGAAGTGCTGTCAGTCATTTGACAGAACTGGAGCCAGTGACCTTTACAAAGTACACAAGGTATGCTGGCAAGGCCAGTGGGGAGGGAGGGACAAGTGGACAGGGGTGTGTCTTGAGTGTGTAGAATGCTGAATTCCAGGTCACTTCTGTTTGATTCTACAACAAACCAACACTTGAGAACTCAAGAGGACTTATATCCACCACCCCCACGGAGCCCCTGCCCACTGTAGCAAAGCCAGAGAGAGCTCTGAGTCCTAATCCCATCAGCCACAGAGTTCAGGCTGTCTTCCATGCCCTGGGAGATATAAGGAACACGACACATCTGGCTTGGGGAAGTGTCTGCCCAGGCATTTGAAGAGGATCTTTCTTCTTTTGGCCGGATTTCCTTCTCCATCAACCCTCATCCAGAAGAACAGGATTAAGAATTCACTTTCTACTCATTCCTCTCTTTAAAAAAAAAATCCTCTGGTTGCCTAGACCCCTTCATGTTTTATCCCAGCTTTGGCCCCTGTGATAATCATTGACTATCCCAAGTCCCCTGTTACCACCCCAGAGAGTGGGCCAGCTGTGGGCTGTACGCCCTGGTAGTCACTCAGAAAAGTAATTGGCCAAAGATTGTTCTGAGTAATTGAATGGCAAAGGCTTTTGTATACCAAACAGGAACTTGTCTTTGTCAAGAAAAAAAAAAAAAAAAAAAGTCTTTACAAAGTACCCAAGTGCTGGGTGTCAGACAGGACAAGTTTTTTAATCATGTTAAAATGATTTATTTAAACGTCAAGCCATGTCACCTCACTTCCTTTCATTTTTCAAACTGTTTGTGTTTTTTCTGGATGATAAATTTATCTTCAGACAGCCTCAATATGACTAATTAACTTTGAAATATAAGAACCAGATGTGTGAGTTGGAGAGCGTTCTGAACTAATGCCAGACGGGCTGGTGGGTTTTTTCCTTCTTCTTCCTCCCTGCCTTCCCCCTCCTCTCCCCCCACCCCGACTCTCCTCCCTGCTGGCCGCCCTGAAATTACGAAGCAGAGAAACATTGGGGAAATGAAAACACCGGGCTCCAGCTAGCACTGGGCACCCACTGCTCAGGCTCTGGCCTCCACTCATTGGCCTCTCAGGACCCAGCACTCCCCCTGTGCGGAGCCAGGGAGACGCAGAGCTGTCTTTGGAGGAGGGGCTGGGAAAATTCCCCTCGCCTGCTCCTACTTTAATAAACTTCCTCATGTGGCACAGAGAGCTGCCAGAATGCATTTGCCACATGAAAGTCAGTTCCCCTGCACTCTGGCACGAAGCGATTTCTTTTAAAGAAAGTTCTCCCTGTGACCTGCTCCTCAGATCTACCTCCTCCCGTTCCCTTTTGATGAACTACACAGGAGAGAGCAGAGGCATGGTGGGGGGCCAGCGAGTGAGCCTCTCCACCCTCCACACTGGACACTTCTCAGCAAAGGCCTGCTGGGAGGCTGGAAACCCCAGATGTGTGAATGGCCGTGTGTGCATATATATGTGTCTACACAGGTCTTTGTGTGTGTGTGTCTATCTTTGTATGCATATGGGTAGGTATCTGTGCCTGTAACTGTCTGCATTTGTGGGTATTTGTGTCTATGTGTGTGAGTGTGTGCCTGTGTGTCTTTGTGTGTGTGTTTCATTCTTGGAGACATGATAATAACTCCAAATAATTAGATAATAGTTAAAAAAAAAAAAAAGATTTACTTCTCCAGGGCTCATGTAGCTCAGTAAAAAAAGACCAGAGTGAAAGATTGGAGCATGATGCCTCAGTGTGCCCGTGCAGCTACCATAGGCTGACCCACTGGATCTCTCTACCAGAAGTACGTTGAGGTTAGGTGAGATCACAAATATGAAAGTGCTCTGAGCACTTTGAGAGACATGATCTACGTCCTAAGGGATTATTAGAATAATTACCACGATTATTCCATCATCATGACCATTATCATTATCATACCTCTTGATGTCTGAGATTTTTCACCTGGGATAATCTCACACACTTGTTAGGTCAGTCGAGCTGCTCACCGAGCCACACCTCAACAGAACCTTCTGGGCCCTGGGAGAGGAAAATCCCCCACTTCACACCTTAGACTGTGTGCGCCAGCAGAGAATGACTCAGCCACCAGCACCCCTGAACCTCGTGCTGTTGAGGGGACAAGAGAAGGGCTCTGTCCTCTTACATAGCAAGGCAGCGAGAGGTTTGGGAAAGACCCTTCCCTCACCCATCCTTCCTGCCTCTCGAAAAGAAGTTTTGCTCCAGGATCTGGGGACAGGCAAGAATGTATCAAGTAGGTAAGATTCTCCAAAATATAATGGGGGAGGGTGGTGTTCAGGTGTTCAGTTCCCTGGGAGCCTCATGTTTACCCTGTTCTGATCTCAGTCCCTCTCCCTTCCCCCCAAATACTTCTTTGCTTTCAGCCGTGTGTCACCTGATTCCCAGTAAGGAAGTGTCACCCTTCAAAGAAGTATTTGCATCGTAGCAGGAGTTTCTGGAAACCTATGAAGAAAAGGAGTTTCAATCATTCAAAGTCCAAAGGAATGAAAGGGAGTGGAGACAGCAAGCTCCCCACTTCTCAGGTCAGAGCATGCCTCCTCCCGATGTGGATACTGTGCATCTCAGGGGAAAATGGATGGGCCAGAACAGGAGGGTGTGGTGGGAAGGTGCTGTTGAGGAGCTCAGGGTGCAACCACCCCTCCTGAGGCAAAGTGAGGAAGGAACCAAAAATAGGGGTGGGAGCCTCAGTGAGCTTAAATTTGGGAGCATGCACCCATCTTTTCGAGTCCTTGCCCTCCTCTCTGAAGACAAGCAGTATTAAATCCTGCAGAACTTCCTGGGAGTAGAAGGGTGATAGCAGAATATTGAAAACTATAGCTTTACTTGGCATCTCCCAACTCCCCTGGATAGACACACAGACCCGAAGGTTGGTCATAATTTTATCTCCACTTCAGCACTACTAACCCCTACCCCCACCCCTCATTTGCCTCCCCAGAGGCTACCTTTTTGAAATACTAAACAGCCATGTTTACTGGGACCCCTGCAGTCTGTCCACTGGAGGACTGGCACCCTGGCCAGGTTCTTTTTCCACACTCCCCTTACCCCTCCCTCGGCAAGAAATTCAGATCATTTTCCAACTATTAATAACATTTCCTGCTATGTCAAACTAAGATAATTATGGAGCTTACCAAATCGCAGGATCCTTGACTAGCGGAAGGCTGGGGAATAGGAAGTCTGGAAAGTTCGGGAAGCACACCGAGTACACCGGTGAGCCCTGGGTGGGAGGCATGGGACTGTGCTCTCTGTCACTCTGAGAGAACAGCAGGCCTGTCTCCTCAGGGCTGCACCTGAGACTGAGATCACCCCTTCCTCCCAGCTTCTTCCCCTCCCCAATGGAAGCAGGAGATTGCAGTTATGGGCCAGAAGGCACCCTTAGTTCTGGCCACAAGGAGCCCACCCTAGGACACTGCCAACTCCACAGAACCAAGCCAGCAATTTTTGTTTTTAAACCAGAAGACCTGGATTTTCTCTGGGTCCCCACACAACCATGCTAGCACCCCTTGCCTTCTGCCACTAAGTGAACATAACCAGCAAAGAGACTTGACATGATCCGACGGGAGCCACAGTTTGGGAGCTGTCAGACCTGATGTCTCCAAAACCCGGATCCCAAGGACCGTCCCCCTGTACAGCTTGAGATATTTAATAAAGTAAAGCCCTCAGGATCAAGGGGCTTCAATCCCCCCCCCCACTCCTTTCTGCAGCTCGCGCTGGAGTGCTTTAAAGCCTGCCTTGCGTCTGTCTCTCTCTCCAGAAAGCCTTTCATGCCGCCGTGCCAGACTGACATTTTGACAAGTTGCCACGAGTGACATCTGATTTGTACAAATTTCAAGACTAATAAATCTACCTGTCAAAGCGGAAACTTTAAAAGGAGCTAAGCCCAGCGGGTATAGTTTAACAGAACTCAAGTTGATGAAACTGTAGGATGGAGAAATTATATCTGTCACAATCCACCCACATTAGTTCTGCAGAAATGTTGGCAACTGAAACAAACGTCTTTCACGGGTGTTACCGAAAAAAAAAAATTAAAAATAAAAAAAAAAATTTTTAATCCAAAAAGGAGATTGTTAATACCCCGAGTAACAAGTAACAGTTCTATTTGTAAACTAACAAATTTTATTTATTTAATTTTTAATTTCATTGCAGATGTTAGAAGTGACTCTCCTCCTACCTCCTTAGCTGTCTCGCTG
This sequence comes from Spermophilus citellus, assembly GCF_964194105.1. Lineage (NCBI taxonomy): Eukaryota > Metazoa > Chordata > Mammalia > Rodentia > Sciuridae > Spermophilus > Spermophilus citellus. Next base: position 33,176,743 of record NC_138196.1, read on the forward strand.
GAATCCGGACTTTCCATTCAAGCTGAGGCCCATCAATCATTCTGCGGCTCCTGGCTTGCTCACTCTTAGAGTGAGTCCTAGGCGGTGGTGGCCTCGGCTTGCTGGGTGAGACAGACTCGCTCCCCACAGTCTTGCATCCTGGGGACCCTGAGAGGACCCCATTCCCCAGGGTCAGATGCAAAAGGCACTGAATCATGTTGCAGCAGCCCCACCTCCCAATTTTGAGCTGGAGGCCCTCAACTGGCCCCCATTCTGCATGCTGCCGTGTGATTTTTGTTTTGAGATTGTGGACCTTTATGGAGAAGTTGGGGGTGGAGACAACTAAAGAGAGAGGTACTTATGATCCTGGCTGACTTTTTAATTTTTTATCCTAACTTCCCTTCCTATCTCGGATGAGTCCGCTTTTGTCCTGCATCATCATGTCAGAGATGTTGAAGAAGTCAGAATTCACAGACCAGAAGAAGAAACTAGGTGAAGGACAAGTGGGCCTCTTCAGGATTCCCTTATACTTAGAAAATCAGTAAAAAGCCTGCAACAAAGCCCCTTGCTGGATTAGTCATCCCTCCCTGCGCCCCCACCCCAACACACACACACCGTCCCCACCCTCAAGGTCAGAGAGGAGGAGAAATGCTCTAGCTCTCAGTTTCAGCTTCTGGAAGTAGCCTCCTATTGCCCTTAGGGGGGTATAAGCTGTTCTCTGTTTGCAGCCTCAACAAGCCATAACCTCCAAATAATCATTGTTATTACTGCTACCTTTCCTCCTGGGGGTTCAAAATGGGATCTCATTTGACCTCTTACTCATTCAGTTAAGAAGTAAGCCAGCAGGGACAAAAGGCATCTTTCTTCTCATGTTCGGTCAGACATGAAGACTTGGGGTCACCCCCAGCAAACTGACTCTGGAGTCCAGCACTCCGGGGTGAGGATAAGGCCAAGCTAGGAGAGCCTGTGGTCCTTCCCCTCCCTCTCCACATAGCTGCTTGCTCGCTTCAATTCTGGAACTTCTGCTTAATTTTCTCTTGGCTAGGTCAATATCTAGAAGTTAACACCTTTTCTATTTCTTGGCGTGCTCTCGGAGCTCAGTATGTGAAAGCAGAGTTAACAAGGATGATGCTCATGATGATGACTATGAGGCTGAGGGGAGCTAAAGAGGGTTTCGAACGACAATTGGGGATGAGCCCAGAGACCCAGAGCCGCCGTCTTGTAGGTTAGGGAACACAATGCCAATCTCTCTGCAGCACACTGGGGTTGCTACTAGTTGTACCCAATTCAACTTCTTTTTTCCTGTCAATTAAATATTTGTTATGCAGATTTCATGTCCAAGACACTCTGCTCAGCACTGTATGAATTATGGAGAAGTGTAAAACATGATCTTGTCCTAAAAGAGTTTACAGTCCATATGGGGTGTTGAAACAGTGATATAAACAAAGTAACACAGAACAAAATAGATCCCGACTGAGAACAAAGTGAGCTGAAGTACAAAAAGAAAGCCTGGGAAGAGAGAGAAAAGGACACCAGACCCAGCCCTGTTGCCAACTGGCCACGGGACCTCGCCGAGAACCGCCCTCTGTTAAATGAGATGGTTGACCAGATGACCCCGAGGCCTCTACATGTTCTGTGGGTTTTTGAGAAGAGAAGCTGGGAGGTTTGACACTCAAAAGATCCTTATAAACTATAAACAGTTATGCAATTGCCAGTTGTTACTGTCACCATGGGCTGGGCTGAACGGGCCTGTCTTCACCAAGGGAACACATCATGATCCAGCACAGAACAGAGGAGCAAATGAACAAATAACAAAAAAGAAAAAAAAGAGAGAGACCTCTGAAGAGGGAGGGAATTCAGTCCTACTTGGCTCTCGCTCTGCCTTTTGCTCCCACAGCATGAGCTGCAGCACCCAACAGCTCACCACCCTGGCATTAGTGTAGGTCTCCCCACTGCCATGGGAAACAGGCAAGGTCAGCAGATCAGCAGATCAGGACAGCAAGAGGCGTCTCACAGGACACACCAAAAGGGCTTTTTCTAGACAGGATCAGGCAAAACCACAAATGAGGACAGCAGGCTTTGGAAATGGGAGACCCTAGAACAGCCAGATAAAAACCCTGTGGCAGGACCCCAGGCCACCAAGCCACTCCCTCCCCGTCACAGCCCAGGGAACAGCCAAGTTCACCAAGCTTAGAACCCCAGGGTCTGAGAGGCATGTGTGGGGGTGTATCAGCCTCTACAGACAGGAGCCTGGGGGAAAGTATCCTGAAATTCTTTAAGACCACATATTAGACAGGTAGGGGACCGAATGCTCCCGTAACCCAAGGATTCTCTGTGTCACACGAATTACCACTAGCAGAGTCCCCAACCTATTTGATTCATATATTGAACTGAATCAGGGAAAATTTTTCAGAGATAATTAGGAAACCAAAGCACAGAGAAGTTTGGCATCTGATCTACAACCACACAGCCAACCAGCAGAAGATTTAGAAACTGCTGGGTTGAGTTTTCCTTTGAGACAGTTGCTTTTTACTTCTTTTTCCCTCCACGGCAAGATAGTCCCTTCAGGGAATGCCTCAGTTATGCCAAATGTGACTAATAAAAAAGAAATTGTTTAAAGGGTTTTTCTTTCCCCTAAAATAAACATTTCACTTGATGTTTTATGGGGTTGGTGTTTGCTAACCCTTAAAGTTTCCTTGCCTAGCAAACTGGAGACCGGTTTCCCTTACATAAGGAGCCTGCTCATGATCGGAGGTGAGTCAAGTCTTAGGAGAGACACAGGCCCCACAACAAGGCCTAGGTAGCAGCCCAGAGCAGGTCCAGAGGGCTGAGGCCCAGGCGGGGATCTGCAGAATCAAGGGACTGCCTTCCTCCCTGAAGGGAGGCTGGCTGCTGTGTCCCTGGACTCCGCGCTCCCCGTGCACTTCCATAGCCCATTGCCTCCTGTCTGGGGCCCATTACCCACGCGGCAGGAGAACTTCAGTTTGAAAGGAGAATAGAGGCCCACCTCTTTCTACTGCCTCCAGGCAGCTTTTGGGGTTTTACAAGCAAAGAGAAAAGAGAAAAAGGAAGGAAAAAAAATCTTGAGCTGTTTTTCAAATGTTCTGGGTCTTGGCAAACCCCAAAATGCCTTTTGCCAAATGCTTTTTCCCTTAATTTTTAAACCTCGGGTGTATTTCCAGAACAATCCAATCCATCTGCTTCTGATTCATTTACACTTAACTCATTAGGAGGCTGTTGCGTAAGGAACAGTTTGACGTCCCCAAGATCCCGGGTGAGGGATTCTTCTTCCCCCTTTGAATCAGGGAGAGGCATCTAGCCAGCTGGGCATGGCACATGAACCCAAAAGAAATGAAAGCCTGGCCTGAAACTCCAAGTCCCCAGGATGAGGATAGGCCTCGCTGGTGTCCCCACCCACCGTTCATCTTGTTCTGCTCTTCCCATCCCATCATGATCACCATTATTGCTGCTATTGTCATTAAGGGGATAATAAATGGCCACACAGCTGTGTTAAAGGCTCTGCCTGGTACTCCACTGGGTGTCGTTCTTCATTCACAGGCTCCAAACTCATCTGGTGAGGCACTCTACAAACGCACCCAACCAAGTGCGAGCTATCGGCGGGGCCTCTAGGGAGCACCCGACAGGGGACTCACATCTAAACAGCAGTGCCACCCATTCTGCCTTCTGGGAGGACTGTGAGCCCTTCCAAGGGAGCATGAGGACAGAGCAGTTTCCAAGGGCAGAAGGCAAGGCTGGAACACGTGAGGGTGGCCCCGAGGGACGCACAAAGGAATAAAGCTTACAGCTTTGCAGGAGCATGAATGGCTGGCCAACCACCCAGGGGTCAAGGAAATGGCTCTTCTCTCCCATCTTCCATTTCTTGATTATCCTCATCCTCAAAACCACATTTGAATAGTACAGAGATCTATGGAAGATAGATGATCCATGCCCTTTGCTGAGAACCAAGGGACCCCAAAAGGCAGACAAAATGGCCTCCCCTTGAGTCCTGTGTAGCCCATCAGGGGAAACGGGATGTTGTTGTTGTTTTGTTTTGTTTTGTTTTGTTTTGCCTGAGGCTATGTCACTAGCAAGTAAGCAGGGCAGAGGAACAATAAGAGTTGTCTACTGAGGAGAGAGGACTCGGGCTGTACCGGTCAGGGACACCTTCCTGGGGGCAGACCAGCAGACCAGTGCTCGGCTGGGCACGAGGAGGAGGTGCGGTCCTGGAGGAGGACGCAAGGTTGAGGCTCAGCAGCAGGAAGGAGCATGGCAGGCTTGGGGGCCATCAGTCACCATGTGGAGGAACAAAGGCAAATGAGTGGAAAAGTAGGTTGTAGGTGATTCATCTGGAAAGCCTGGCCTGGATCCCAAAGGCAAGAGTGAGTCATGGGAGGGTTTTGAGCATGGAAGAGAGACGGAGACAGCAGTGTTTTAGGAGAAATAATCTAGTGCTAATGCACAGGGTGGACCGACGTGAAGACAGACTGAGGGCAGGGGACCAGTTAGGAGTCTGTTGCAATCACTCAGGCATGTAATGACAGGGATCTCAAACAGGGTGGTGACAGTGACGGAGAGAGAGAAAGGAAGGCAGCAAGGGGACCGGATGACTCAGTGGTGGAGGACCCTGAGCAAGGGGGAGATGTCACAGAAACCCAGGAGTGTGTCGAGTGAGGGCAGAGCGTTTTCAACTCCAGCTGACATTTATGGAGCAGTTAATATGCACCAGACACTGTGCTGAGTACCTCGCGTGAACTATCTCAGTCTTTACCACAGAAGGGTGCACCAGGGACCCTCATGGCCATGGGTTGAACGTCCCCTCCAAAACTCACGCTGGAAATTAAATTGCCATTGTAACAGTATTAACAGGTAGGACTTTTAAGAGGTGATGAGTTCATGAGCGGATTAAAGCTCATGGGTTCGTTCCATTGGGAGCAGGCTCCACACAAAAGAATAAGTTTGGTCTGATTTTCTCCCTCTTTCTCCTACACTCACTTGTCCTCCCACCTCTGCCTTCCACCAGGAGATGACCCTCACAAGTTGCCAGTGCTGTGCTCTCAGCTTTCCCAGCCTCCAGAACCAAATAACCTTCCATTGTATGTGAGTGACCTAGCCTCAGGTATTCTGTTATAGCCACAGAAAACAGACCAGGACAATTATTATCTCTATTTTTCTGATGAGGAACTGGGACTTAGATAGGTTCGTTACTTTCCCCACAAACTCACATAGGGAATGGGCAGGGACTTGAGCCTTTAACCACACTGATTTGCTGTTTCACCACCACTAATTCCCCCAACCAAGCCTCCATTCCTGTCTTACTCATCTCCTCACTGACCCTCACATGCCCGCACTCACTCACACACCACCCCTCCCAGCCTAAATCCAGATCAAGCCTTGACTCCTTCCAGAAATCTCCATCACCACATGAGCTCCTGCGGATCTTCTCCTTTTCCCACCACCTCTGAGATGCACTGTCGTCATCACAGACATCAGCCTCTAATTACACAGCATTCTCTATTGACTCGGTCGGTTCCTCTGTTCACATGTTTCCTGGCTTTGGGGCTTGACACTGGTGCCAAGTCGGAACCCCAGCCTTGCCCCTTAAGTAGTTATGTAGCCTTGGGCAAATTACTCAACCTCTTTAAGCCTGTTTCCTTAGCTGTCAGTTGGAGATAAAAGGGTTATTGTCAAGATTTGATGAGAACATGCCTGGCACATGAAAGGCACTCTGTGAATGGTATCTATCAAAACAATTAGAGTTGTTTTTATTAATAGACCCATGACAGACAATGTATGTCCAAAGCTTTGGACATAGTAGGTACTCAAGGATCATTCTGTAACTCATTTCTTCATCAGTTTCAACAGTTAATAGACATTTCAGTATTCGGCACCAAGAGTCTTTAAATGATTACATTTATTTCAAGGCTTTTAAAACAAATGTAGGGAGTGAAGAGATCCTGCCATGGCATGTTTAAGACAGGGGATCTCCAAAACCAGGATCGGAATTCAGAGGCAAGGCTGACACCCACAGCAGAGGGCCCGGCACGCTCCGGCTTTCCTTGGGAAGGGGAATCACCAGCTCATCCCAACCCGGTAGATGGGACTCAGACCACACTGATGGCTCTGCTAGTCTCAACAATATCAGGTCCCCTCTCACCCAGCTAGCCCCACCCAAGGCAGCCCCATGAGAGGAAGTTCCCGTTCATAACTGGAAGTCCATTCTGGACTGTGGGCATAGCTCCGTCAGAGGGCTTGCCTACTGTGTTCAAGGCCCTGGGTCCCCATGATAATAATAATAATAATAATAATAATAATAATAATAATAATAGGCCATCTGTTCACATTTCCCCTTCAGTATCCTGTCTCATCCCCTCTCAGTCTCACGTAGCCCTCCCTGCATTCTTCTTGATCACCTGAAAGGCCAGTACCCCAGCCCCCGTGGCACCCACAACAGGTCCCCAGCAAGACAAGCCAGGCTTCTCTCTCCTCCCACTGTCCTATCAAGTCCAGGGCCCACCAGCTGCCTCTAGGTTACAATTCACAGTGAGGTATTAATGATGGAAAGCTTATTAAACACTTAAAGCAAAAGAGGGAAGCACCTTAAACCCTCTCCCTGAAAATAAAATAAAAATGAACCATGTGGAAAAGAGTGAAGAAGGTGAATTTGTGTAGGGAAGAGGAAGCTGGTATTTCAATGACTGGTCTCTAAAGCTAACACCCCAGTCTTGATTTTCTTTCTTCTTTAAAATAATACACATGGGACTTCTGCATGGGACAAACATGGAATGGAAACAAAAATTGTGGGGGAGTGGGGGCCCACAGTGGAAGTCTCTAGAAGTGGAGGAACTGCAAGCCACATGTTCAGGGACAGGAGCCAAGGGCGGCAAGAAGACCCCCCGGCTCCACACAGGCCTGGAGACCTTCCTGCAGCTGGCACAGGGCACCTGACCCTTGGAAGCAAGTTCCTGGCTCACTGAGGCTGGGTAGCCATTCCCTATCCCTCTGCACAGCAGAATCAGCCGGGCTGGATGCTGGGAGAGGGAGGAGGAAAATGCAAGAGTGTGGAAATGCAGCCTCAGCAGGGGGATGCTGCTCAGGGTGAGCAAGAGAGAGGAGAGGAGCCTCAGGCCTCTCAGAGGGAGACAACCCACCCGATGCTGGATCAGTCTCAAGTGCAGCCAGCAGTGGGGACAGTTGGGCCACTGGGCTCTGTGAATGACTTGTCAGCCCAAGATCCTGGCAATTGACTCTTTCTTCTTTTTAATGGGGATTCAGGGGCCCCCACTCTCACACAGGCACAGACTCCAAGGGAGGGTGGCAGGAGGAGTCAAACCCCAAAGCTCATCTTAGGCTTTCAAACCGCACAGGCTGTGCTTGGGGAAAATGTCACCGCTTGGCTGAGAGCATGGGTGGCACTGGCAGGCAGGGAGAGGCAGAGAACGGGAACCGAATTTAGGAGTGACTGGAAGGTCGACAAGAAGGAAGAGCGTGTATATACATAGAAACAAGAAGCACTCTCGAGCCTGGCTCGGGCGCTCGCTCTCGGAGCACCCACCGCCGCTCCTGGGCTGGAAGAACTGGCAGTTCCAGGCTGTCTCCTGCTGGACGCCACCCACACCAGGCTCGCTCCTACTCCCAGCCTTTGCTTCTGCTGACTTCCAAATTTGCAGTGTCACTTTGCCACCTCTACTGTCACCATGGTCATCACACACACACACACACACACACACACACCCCTATCCAGACTTCAAGGCTGGCTCTAGCCTTGAAGACACCTTCCTGTCCAAGAATATTGATCTCCCATCTTCTCACCACTTATGGCTCTTCCCCACGCCCCAGAATTTTCAATAATCTGAGCCAAATGAGATTTGGCCTTTGATCCTAATCGGCCCTTGTATTGTTCCTAGAGGTTCAAGTACATCTTGTTTCTTAAAATGGCTCACCCCCTGAGATCAAGAATGTGGCCATTTGCTCCCCCTGCGTTGGCCTCTGTGTCCAGCACGTGGTTAGGGAAAACACAGAGGGGCATGGGCATGGGCTGACTGGATTTTGAACCCTGTTCTCCTGACTGGCCACCGAGGAACGAGTCCCCCAGGCCCTGGGAAACAGCCACAAGTCCCTTCTCCTTCTTTCTCATAAGCAAAGGTTCTTTTCCATGTTTTCCCCACCCCCACCCCCACCCAAAGCTATTTTGCAGAGAGGCCCTTCTTTTCCAGTCTGGTCAAACCAAAACCTCTTTGCCCAATGCCTAATGATATCCAGTGGCCCAGAGTTGTTATTTGATATCAAAAGATGTCAAAAGCTTTATACTCAAAAAAAAAAAAAAAAAAAAAAAAAAACCCACAACACATGGGGGATTATACCAGGAGAATTTAACTCTCTTAACTGTGACAAAGTCTAGTTAGGGAGATTATAGCTGTTTACCCGAGAAGTAAATACCTCTAAGCCCTGGCCAGGCCAGGAGTAAGGAAGGCTTTTCTGCTAATTCTGTTATCTTACGGGAAGAAAAAGGAGAGGAGAAAAGCAAGAATAAAAGATGAGAAGTGATCATCTCGGAAGTGGGGATCATTCTTGTGTTGTGGCACATGCTGGAAATAAAAGCTAACCACTCTCACAAATCTCACCCAGAGATGACCCTCTCAAACAGAAAGGCCACCTGCCTGCTGCCTCACAGACACGAGAGTCAAGGGGCACCCTAGAGGGGACACAGGGAGATAAATATTCCAGGCCAAAAAAAAAAAGAGAAGAGAAAAAAAAGGGTGGGGGCTGGGAATTTCCAGAAAGAGAAATGGGCAAGACAGAAGGGTTGTCTTTTTGCCTCTCTTGCAGAATATGTGTACACACACACACACACACACACACACACACACACACACGTTATGGTTTGGATGTGAGATGTCCCTCAAAAGCCCATATGTAAGACAATGCAAGAAGGTTTACAGGAGAAATGATTGGATTGGGAAAACCTTAACCCAATCCGTGAATTAATCCTCTGATGGGGATTAACTGAGTGGTGACTAAAGATGGGTAGGGTGTGGCTGGAAGGGATTGGTCATTGAGGGCATGGCTTTGGAGTATATATTTTGTACCTGGCAAGTGGACTCTCTGCTTCCTGATCGTCATGTGAGCTGCTTCCCTCTGCCACACTCTTCTGCCAGTATGACCTGCCTCACCTCAAGCCCCAAGGAATGGAGCTGGCTGGTTGTAGACTGAGATCTCTGAAACCATGAGTCCCCAAATAAACTTTTCCTCCCTAAAATTCTTCTCATCAGATCTTTTAGTTACAGCAGTGAAAAAGCTGATTAAAACACACATGTGTATACACATGTATATAGACACACACATGTATGTACAACTACATGCACACATATATATTTTTTAGACTCCAATAATCTCAAAACCAGAGCAAATTTTTTAAACTATCAAGCAGAAGGATTCTCAATGGTGGTCAAGATGATAGGATGGTGAATGAGCATATTGCCCAGAAAAAGAGGGTGGAAGTAGAGAGAAATGTAGAGTTGACTTACTTTAGAAAATTAAAAATAACATATTGCTTTTGGACTACCAATTACAGTAAATAAAGCCCTACAAAATCTCCTTAGCTTATATAGCACGAACTCTTAAAAAATTGTTTAGAAAATACTGATTCTCATCCATCTTCCCATTTCACAGGCTAGGAAACTGACGTCCAGAGAAAAAAAGTGACTTGCACAAGATCATGCAGCAGGGTTGTTTTTTTTTTTTTTCCGCAAGTCAGGGAAACAAACCAAATCACAGATCATTATGTTACAACAGAAGTACTCTTGTTACCCCAAGTTTTACCCCTGGGCGCCTGGCATGCCAAAGAGCTTCACCACAGAGCATCACTGCTAGGCTCAGCCTGGGGCTTTGGCCATATGAACTATGTCCTCGGCGTAATCGAGAGCCAGAGTCCTCTTAGGAGGTGCCGTGATGATATGGGAAAGAGCCTGGCCTTCCAACATTCAGATTAGATTTGTGCCTCCTCAGCTTGTTAGCGGAGTGAGTAAGAAAACTACTTAACCTTTCTGAGCCTTTGTGTTCTCATCTGTGAACTGGGTGCCCACCTGGCATGACTGCCTCACAGAACTGTTGTAAGGAATGAATGAGATCACGTAACAGAAATGTTTGGTATTCAGAAGACATTCCATTACTTTTAGTTTCTCCAACATCATTTCTCAGTTACTAAAACTATAGAAGACCAAAGAGACCTCCTGAAGTCATTCAATGCTCATCTCGTGCACGGGAAAACAGGACCAAGGAAGAGAGTCCCCATAGAACCTTCTGTCCCCAGTGATGTGCTGCAAGGTGTGGCAGTGACTGCCTGGAGTCTGCCACTCAACCAGGAACCTGCCCCTCCAGGACACTCTCCCTCACCCACCCACTTCAAGCCTGCAGGAAAATTGCAAATCTGTGCCTTCCCTTTTAAAGGTGACCTAAGGACCTTAAATGATCCTGTTCTAAAGAAAAAGTTTGAGCAACCAACAAGAACTTGAGGTGAAACATAAGGGGAGTTTCTCTGATGAGTCCTAGGTGGGAAATAATGGAGACCTGAATTCATTTTCTATTGTTGCCACCATAAATCTAGTGGCTTAAAACAACACAATCCAATATCTTACAGTTTGGGAGGTCCCCGTTATTTCCCAGTTTTCACAGGTCTAAACTCACGTTGTGGGCAGGGCCAAATTCAAGGTAAGAATCTGTTCCCTTGCCTTTTCTAGCTGCCAGAAGCTGCCCATGTTCACTGGCTCATGGGCCCTTCCTTCTTCAAGGTCAATAAGGGCCCTTCCATCTTCAAGGTCCTATGCAATGTCACTGACTCTGATTCTCTGGTCTCCTTGTTTTATTTGCAAGGATCCCTGTGATTGCATTGGGCCATGAGATAATCTGGGTAATCTTCCCATGAAAAAGGTAGCTGATTGGCAGCCTGAATTCCACCTGCATTCTTAATCCCTCCTCACCACAGACACACACACACACACACACACACACACACACACACACACACATGTTACCATATAGCATAACATATTTGCAGATTACAGAAATTAGCACATGGGCATCTTTGAAGAACTATTATTGTGCTTACCCAATACTCAAACCTCCTTCTCAAATTTTTTCCCGAACATTGACAGAGACGTTGCTGGCTGATCAGAGCACACATTTCTGCCTCAGATCCAGGCTTAAATTCCTGTTGAATACAGTGCTTCTGCAGTCACCATGAATCAATTTGACTTGGCTTAGGTGCAAAATCTGCTTGTTGGCCTTGACTACACTCAGTGAACTCTGGACTGGGAACAGGTTTGTCTATGAAATATTCATCTTCTCAGGCCATCTCAAAGTGTCGGTGTCATCCCAGCCAAAGGCAGAGAGTGGGCGAATGCCATCGTTCTATCTCATTTCTGATATCAAAGCAGCTTCCCTGGCTAAGTGTTCCCTCCCAGTCCTCCCTCTGGGACCACTGTTAATAGTAGGAATTTTCCTGGTCACCTGTGCTTGGGGATTTTCTATCTGAGCACCAAGCTGTCCACTTTTTTGGGGTCCATGCAGGCACCTACTTCCCAGTCTGCTCGGCACTGCCCCCACAGTCCTCATTCCTCAGAGACAAGACGTGCTCTTCCCCTGGAGTCATTCCTTATTGTTGGTCTCAGGAGAGGGAGCTGCACTGCCAGCTGAGTCTACCCATCAAACTGGTTGAAAAATTGTATCTGTCTTCCTTACCTTTAGAGGGTTTTGTCCAAATGTCCCTGACAACTGATGAATGGTCCAAAGCTCCATCATACCTGGCCAGAAGAAGGAAATGGGTACACTTCTCCATACCGTCCCAGCCCCTGGCAGAAAAACAAAGAAGGAATAAACAAAGGTCATAATCAAGGGGACAACACGACTATGTCACTCAAAAAACATCCTTGCTCTTATGCTAACTGGATATGGTGTGGGGACAAGTCACTTCAGGCCCCTGTGAGATTTCGTTTCATCTAGTCTAAAAAAGAATGTTAGGCCAACTTAGTTCTAGGATTTCTTTAAAAACCTTGGAGCAAACGGTGTCAGCTTTCACAGCCTGGAGTGACTCCAAAAAAAAAAAGAGGAACGAGACTGTCAGAGAACAAGTTATGGGTTCTGGGGACATTCAGCCAAAAAAAGAGAAGATGGCAGGCCCATAATGGGCCTTGTCCCAATAGCATATGATTCAATGGATGACAATGACATGACTTTCATTGACTCACTCAGGGCATCAGTCCCCTATAAGTACCTCCCAATGTTCCTTAGTGCCTACGGGATGTCCCTGTGTCTCCTCAAGCCACACACAGTTCATTTTCTGGTCACCTGCCATTTTGTTTCCTCCCCCATGGTTTGCTGCAGGTCCCCTGCAAGATAATGGGCACTGCCATCTTGGGCTGGGTGCTGCCATCCCGCCATCTCAGAGTTGCTGGAGGCCTGGGATACCAAAGAACTACAAGTTCCATGGAAATCATGTCATGATTTCAGCTAGCACCAAGCAGTCACTGGGGAATAAGTCCAGGGACTTGACTTGGGAGTAAGATACAAACAGAAGAGAAGTCCTCTTTTTCCTCTCCATTGGCCTCCCAAGAAGTCCAACAGGGGCCGAAGTATGGGGTGAATCCAATCGTGAACCATTCACCAGGACGTGCTCAGAACTGCTCCTTTCCTCCTGCAATCAAAGCTGGGTTTACAGGTCAGGTGTTTGTGCCTGGTTCCTTCTTCCTTCCAGATGATACCTTTCCCAGGAGGCCCCACAGCCTGTGGTACACACAGGCTCCTCACAGGCCCACGTTCACCAGGCCTGCTCAGACATGTCCAGGCCAGGCCTGGGCTTAAGCTGGGGCTCCCTGCACACTTAATATGTAACAGCCTGCCATGGTGCGGAGGCACTGTGTTTACGTGGCCCAGGTACCAGAAGACCAGTCAGAGGAAGCCACAAAGAAACAGAGATTGTTTTCCTTATATGTGAAGGCAAAAATCTAATAGATCTCTCTGTACTGGAGTGAAATTCCTCAGGGGGTCAGGAGGACCCTGTAATGTGAACCACTAAACCATTTAGCGAGATGTCTGAGTGTCAGGCATCCAGCCCCGGAAATCTGTACGTCTAACATTGTTCACTGGTGGGAAAGTACTGCTTGAATTGTCCTGGAATAAAAATCCCAGGGTTAGCCACTAGCCTTATTGCCCAGAAAGAAGAACCATCCAAATTCTCCTTCAGAGTCCAGTGATCAAGGCTGAGCCCCTCTTGGCTCACAGATGAAAGAGTAGGGGATAGCGGCCAGGACCCTCTACAACTCTCAAGCCCATCTCCATGTGATTGGGTCCAAAGAAGATATGCTGAGTATGATCCCATGTTTTGGAGTCAAGTTTGTCAGGAGAAGAGGTGTTTCAGGGAGCATGGTAGCTACACTTGAACGTACTAAGAGCTGCGTGAAGCAGAAGTGCATTCAGGTTATCAAGTTCAGGAAGTAAAAGTTCACATGGGATCTGAGTCAAAGCACTTGGACTTGAGCTATACTGCCCCTCATGTGCAAATCTCTCGGCCTCCTGTTCCTCAACTGTAAAGTCACCCAATGACCGCACATCACAAGGTCATTGTGACAAATCAAGATCATCATTTGATAGTGCATTGTGAACTGTAATTGGTGTCCCCAAGCTGAGCTCTTCAAGTGTGTCTTGTTCAGCTCTCTACACCCAGTTCCTGACACCCCTCCTGCTGTATATCATGCCAGTATTCAATAAATGGCCATTGAATGAACTTGATGTTTGTCCAGAGGACAGAAGGCAATCGATAGTTAAAGGTCCTAAGGAAGGTAAATCTATCTCACAGCCAGAGGAGTTCACCAGGCTCATTCAGAGGCAGAGAGCTCTTTTCCATGGAGAAGTTCAATTCCAGAGCCTCAGACGAAGCCAGAAATGCTCTAGAGTGAATTCTCCTTGTAGGACATGAGAAATAGAGAGTAGAGAAGCCACACCAAGGAATAGACTCTTCACTGAAACTCTGCCTTCCTCATGAGCCCAGGAGCTCGGCTCCCACACACATGAGCACCTTAGCACCAACAATTCAAGTTGAGGCCTCACCACAATCACAAAGCATTATATGCCATGCACCTTTGGGACACCCAACAACAACAGCAAATATAATATCTGTTCACATCAGGTTTACCAGAAAACCACACTATCTCCCTAGACCTCTGAAACCAACATGCTATAATGGTGGGACTCTTCACTTAAGCAACTGCTCTAGATAAGCACCAGATTCATTCATTCATTCAAGTGTTAAATATGCACATAATCTATGACTGGCACTGTATTGGAAGGTGGGGAGGTAAGGACAGGAGCTGAATCATCAGAGATGGCAGCAAGAGTCAGGTACAGCAGTTGGCAAAATAGATCTGTTCTTTCTCAGGGACCTGCAAATCCATCAGGGTGTATGGTTGATTGCCCACTCCAAAAATCACATGGAGAGTTAATTGACACTGTGAGAGTGCTGGTATAAGGTCCTTGCTTAGCATCTGGACAGCTGCCTTAAGTGACAGACCCATTTTAAGAAAAATTCTGCTTTCCCGCCCAAGGGCGTTTTTGAGAAAGGCTCACCACTCCCTCCTACCAACCCAACCCCTAACCACCTGCATGAGGACCTCCTGGGCTCCAATTCCTGAGCCTGCCCCATAAAAGTCCCAGAACCCAATCCTGTTTTGCCTCTCTCTGCTATAAAGAGATGGCCTTTATTTGTCAGCTCTGAAAAACAAACTCTCATGTGTATCTCTGCCTGGTCTCTCTCTTTCATTTCTCACTTGTCCATATTTTGTTCCTCGCTTTCCCTTCAAAGGGATGGTAGGCCTCTCAAGAGGTGATCAGGTCATGAGGCTGGTGACTGGGTTTGATTGTTATCACAGGTTTAGGTTAATTGTCAGGAGTGGCTTTATTACAGAAGCAAGTTCAGCCTCCTCAGGGCCCTTGCTCCTGCCCTCTTACACTCATGCACCCTTTTGTCATGAGATGCCCTCTGTTGTATTATGATGCAACATGAAGCCCTCACCAGACTCTGCCGACATCTCAATAGTGGACTTCCCAATCTCCAGAACCATGAAAAATAAACTTCTGTATTTTGTAAATTATCCAGTCTGGTATTTGTGTTATAGCAACACAAAACCGACTCAGATACAGGGACACAAACATTATGTAATAAATAAGTATATAATTACACACTGTGATAAGTATTAAGAAAGAAAAGCAAGGGAGTATGGAAGGGCCATCACGGGGCCAGAGTCAAGAAAAGACTTCTCCAAGGATGCAGCATCTGTGCTGAGACCTGAAGGCTGAGTCCAGGTAAACCAGCTGGAGAGCCGTGTGAGGCTGTCCTGGTGTTTTGAGGTGGTCCAAAGGTGAAAGAAGGCAGGTACGGTTGGAAATTGTGAGCAGGCGGGGGCTTTTCTAACTTATTCTAAATGCAACGGATAACCAGCAAAGAAGGATGAGAGCAGACTCATGCCTTTAAAAGATCACCTAGAAGATGGGTTTGGAAGGGGCCCAGGAACACAGGCCTTTGAAGTTATATTGTTGTTTAGCAGAGGGGGGCTGCTGATGGTGACTTGCACAAACGTGGGGTAGTGGCACCAAGGTCCTAACAAAAATCGATTCTACTTGAGCTCCCACCTACAGGAAGAGGTAAAAGAGCAAAGGAGAAAACAATCCTGTGTGCTCAGGGAAAATTATGGGAATAAATTTAAAGCAATGCTAAAGTCTTAGAGCATCTGAAGACATATAATTAAAGTAAAAGGATAGATCTTAAGCACAGATCGTTCACATAGCCTCAAGCCACTACTTAAAGGAAAAAAGAATAGAAGGAAATACACCACTATGTTAACAGCCATCATCTGGAGCTTTTTACTTCCATCTTTGTGTTTCTGTTTGCCAAGTAGCTTGCCATTATTTACATGTTTCTTCTGTAATCAGGAAAAAAATATCCATAAGTTAATTTTAAAAATAAAATCGTGTTGCCTTCTCACGTTCTGGGTGTGTCAATGGGAAAGATTTCAAGGGTCCTCTGGGACTTCATCTTTCCGTGCAGACTGATGTCCTTCCCCAGGGGAATCAAGGCAGACGCTCCGCAACACGGTGACAGCAGAGTCACACTCTCAGCAATTCCTTTCCCTTGGACAAAAACACAGACCTGTCCTCACTTTCCTCCACTTCCCTGATAACAGACACAGTTCCTCTGTGCAGCCTAACAGGGCCTCCTGGCCACGCCCTCTCAGAGAGATGGCTCCCCTCGGAGCCACCTTGTCCCTGGCTCCTGAGCTGCTGCCCACTGGACCCGTTGTACCCATCTGAGTCCAGTTACGCACACTGGATTTTCTCTCAAGAATGCAGAATTGAGACAATTAGACTAAATTAGAGAATGATAGTATTTAAACAAAAATATGGCCCTGTAGCACTGAGATACACGTGATGCAGAGCAAGTCAAAGGCATAAAAAAAGTATAGCTAACTACCCCGCTGCCCCAGGAATCCAAGAGGGGAACGAGGCAGGAACAGAGAGGGAGGTAAGAGACCTCATGGCTCCGTGGCAGGCAGAGAAAGCAGCTTCAGTTAGGGGTTACACTTCCGTTCCCCAGATGGTCTGTCTCTTAGTTGTCTGTGAGATGGGATTTTGCCTCTTCTCCATAAATCTTGTTTGCCTGAAATTAGGGAGTTTTTCTTCCTTATAACCAAAGAGCTTCAACTAAGAATTTCCCTTCTACAGATGTTTCAGTGTTGCAAAAGTAATACATCCAGTAGAAACCCATATTTCCAACTTTGAATTTTGACCTTTTCCCAAGCCAGTGGTAGGCACTATAATCCTCCTTCGCCAGCTCCCAGGCAGCTGTGCAATCATGAGAGAATGTTCTACACTCTACAGTAGACTATGTTGCTAAGAATGGAGGGTGAAGCCGGGTTCAGTGACCCACATCTGTAATCCCAGAGGCTCAGGAGGCTGAGACAAGAGGATCGTGAGTTCAAAGCCAGCCTCAGAAACAGCGAGATGCTAAGCAATTCAGTGAGACCCTATCTCTAAATAAAATACAAAATAGGGCTGGGGATGTGGCTCAGTAGTTAAGTACCCCTGAGTTCAAATCCTGGTACCAAAAAAAAAAAAAAGAGTGGAGGGTGGATAGATTGGATATAGTAAATGTGTTTTCAATTTAACAATATTTTCCACTTAGGAGGGGTTTATTGGGACTTCTCCCCAAGGTACAGTCAAGGAGCATCTGCATTCCACTAACAACCCAACCTATTATCTGTCTACAGATATTCCACCCTGCTGATAATCAAGCCCGCCACCCATGCCATGGGCTAGAGTCTCTTCCCCTTGCCCAGGGCTCCCTCCATCCAAAAGGTCGCACCACCCAGCCAGGTCAAGCCAAGCTGCAGCTCCAAGCTGGTGCAGCATCTGCACTCCACAAATGAAACAAACCAAGGTCCCCTGCAACCCCCTTCAAGGACCATCGTGCACCACCCTCAGGAAGCACACCATGCCCTGTGACCTCTGGATCTGCCCACAGGCAGAGGTTTGCCCCTGGGGAGAAGCCCCTGCAGGAGGGCCAATGGCCCAGCTGCCACTGCCTCCAGCCAGAGGAGAGAGGGAGTTTGACAGCTCCAAGGTAAAGCCTCTTTTTATTAAGACAACACAGCAAACTTTTTTAACCACAGCTGACATCACTCTAATAAATCACCATCATGTCTTGTGGGATAGAAAAAGCCAAAACACTGTCACATTTGATTTTGCTGGCTACTCGAGTCTCGAGAACAAACCATGTGTTTTTAATCAACAACACTTTGTTTTGCATTTCTCAGACCCCAATACTCTTTAAATAGTTGCTTTTACCAGAGGGCTATTTTAAACCCAGGGCCAGCTTATTTGCAGAGGACATTAAGAAACAGAACACCATGTTACCGGCTCCGCAGGCTTATCCCCAGCACTTTCTCTTCTGTGATGATTATGTATTATGAGGTTGTATCTGTCTATTTCAGAGGGGGGCTTTCCTCTCCCCTCTTTGGGAATTTAATTAGATGTCTTCCCAGAAAGTTGGAGTTTTTTTGGTTTCTCTAACAGGCAACCCGACTGGGTTATGGGAAAACAGCAAACTTCCAGCCAAAGGAAACAGAGAGAGTCACATCTGGAACTAGGATTCCAAAGGAGGTGGCAGAGGAGGGGGACTGTTGGAAGGGAAAGAAGCAATAAAACAAGATTTCCGGAATGGCACATGTCAATTTTTGCATGCACACAGGCCCCAGACCTCTCCGAGGTGGATGTGCTCCGGCAAGCTGAAGGAGGCTTGCATGGTGTTCCTTTTTATTTTGCTGGGAATGGGTGGCACCTCAAGGCAAGAATAAGCCTCAGGAAGCTGTCAGTGAAAGCGGCCACTTGCCTGACTGTTGGATATGCCAGAACCTTGACAATGATTGACAGCTGGGTTCATCTTGTCCAGACATCTGTCTCTAACAACACCTGACTTGACAAAGACAACAAAAAGGGACCGAGACACAAGATCCCAATCTAAACTAGAGAAAAACTCCATACTGTTTGCTGAACAGTTCACTTAAGCCCAGTTGAACGGTGCAGTCAAAAATATAGGCATGGCTACTGTGTGATTCTGGTGTCAACTGCCACCCCTCAGCCAAATGGTAAGATTTTGATTACATGGTCTTTTTTCCTTGAGTGACTACTGAAATCCTCTGATACGGATCACATCAGGGTTTTCCTCTGGGGTGGCCCGGATCATTCAGCCTTTGCTGATCAGCTCATGCTGCACAGGGTAGCTGATAACACTCAGACCTGTTGGACATCAAACTCCTCTTTTCTAGGACCTTAGCAGATCATTCACCTGCAAAGGACTCTCCACCATGCAAAGTTCCTTCTTTAATGAAGAGTCTTCAGCTATATTCTCTGGTTATTCCTTTTTCTTCTTAATATGCTGTAAATTCATGAAATACAGCATACGCATGAAACTGCTCCATGAAAAACTCACTCTGACAATGTCCACTACAAAAGTGCCTGCCCCTAAGCATGTTCTGCAACTGTGCTTTATATAATTGTATATTGTATGTTATGTGTAGGTAAGTAATTTATATCCATCCCTGTCACTTGGGGAGGGGAGAATCCTCCAGGCTGAGTGCTGTCTGGAAGACCCTCTGCCATTATCAGAAGCCCTTTGTTCCACAGTCAGTTCTCTCCCCCTCCAGCCAAAGCATCCCTGGGTTTAGCTGTTCATTTGTAGGCTCACTGGGTTTTGCTGCATTAGCACTCCAGGTATGAGGGTTCCATTTGATCATGTAAGTATATTGGCAGTGACTATTTACAAGCCCAGGCTAGGAATTACTTTTCCAATTGAGTATTACAAATAGGTGTTCAAACTTGTGACCTGGGTCCTTAATGTTCTGTGGCAAATGCTTTCATTTATTTCATTACCTTCTAGAATAAACTAGGAAGCCTGGAAAGATAATGAAATGTTGGAAAATGTCTTCTGGTTGCTATTTTATAGGTATACAAGACTAGATTCAGAAGGAGGTAAGTGGGTGTAAGAATGTGTGTGTGTGTGTGTATGTGTGTATATGTGTGTGTGTGTGTGTGTGTGTGTGTGTGTTGCAGCTTCCAGGATTGACACTAGGCAGTCACCTTTAGGCAAGCCTCCATTGTCTCTCAGTTGTCTGCAACCACTGACTTCCCAGGGTCTCCCATCCAGGGCCATGATGCTCTCCAGATGCATGGAGGTATAGGGTTAGGGTTAGGAAAACATAGAGATTTGTTACTCAAAGTGTGGTCCATAAAATTGTGGTATTTGCCTGCCAGTTAAAAATGCAGACTGGGGTTGTGTCTCAGTGGTAGAGTGCTTGCTTAGCACGTGTAAGGCACTAGGTTTGATCCTCAGCACTACATATAAATAAATAAAATAAAGGTATTGTGTCCAACTACAACTAAAAAAGGTTTTTAACTTATTTTTTAAAATGCAGAAATTCTTCAACCCCACACTTACTAACTCAACATGCATTGCCATAAGATCCCTAACTGATGGCATAAACCCTATTTGAGAAGCATTAGTATTTCTTAACCCTACATGTTATAATCCATGAGGACAGTTATAACACTATTGATACCAAGCTTTTAACTTCAGACTAACAAAATCAGAATCTCTAGAGGTGGGGCTTAGGCATTAGAATTTTACCTATCCCAGTCATTTCAATATCCAGCCAGGGTGAAGACAGTTAGCCCTAAAAGGAAAATCATTTATTGATCATCTACTATATGCCAAACACTGGTTGGGAATTTTACAGAGGTTTTCTTTATTTTTTATTTTTTTTAGAGAGAGAGAGAGAATTTTAATATTTATTTTTTAGTTATCGGCGGACACAACATCCTTGTTTTGTATGTGGTGCTGAGGATCGAACCTGGGCCGCACGCATGCCAGGCGAGTGAGCCACTGCTTGAGCCACATCCCCAGCCCGGGTTTTCTTTATTTTTACCACAACCCTAGAAGGGTAAGCATTATTCTCTCTGCATCAGAGATACCAGGTCTTATATCCCAAAGGTCTCATGCCCAAGTAGGCATTTGGACCCAGAGCCTTGAGCTCTGGGCACCACCTATTCAATGTGCAAATGACAGCTGTGTCCCCACACTGGAGGACTATTTACAAACAGGGGCAAAAAGCCATGAAGCTCCAGGAAGCCCAGAGTGGAAGAATGCAATGTTCTACTTATAAATCAGCAAACTGGTGTGGAAAGGGGACAGTGAGTGGCAAGAGCACCAACATGAGAGTGCTGCCACTGACCAGCTGGGGATCTACTGGACCGTGTCCTGCCAAGAAAGGCCAGTGCAGCAGTCCATAGTCTAAAAGACCAGCCACCCAGGGGGAGCTTCCCAGGGCTCCTGCCTAGTAGCATCCAGAAAAGCCAGGTCAGTCGGGTGAAGGATTTCAGCGGGGTTTAATGGGACATTTATGAGCAAACCGTACTTATTAGTAAACAATAATTATAAGAGAGCAAGTGCCCCAGGGGGAGCAGGTAACATGAGGCCCCTTTTTTCTAATGCCCTCCATGTGCAAACCCCATTTGGAATTAAAACATCCCTGCTGTCAACAGGAGTGTTTAAAGAGACCTGGATTTCTGTAATATAAGCAGTAATTCTGATGTCTACTGTTAATTGAAGGCTTCATCATTTACAGGGTGCTTTCACATACACTAATGCATTTAATCCTCACAACGAGCCTGTGAGGCAAGTATTTTTATTCATCTCATTTTTAGATGAGGAAGCTGAAGCTCTGGGGATATGAGGTGGCAAGCACAAGGTCACGCAGCTTGTGACTGAGTCACGGAGATGGAATTTGAATTCAGGCCTTCAAGGCTGATGCCATTCGTGCTGGGGTACAGCGGACTCTCAGACCACTGTATGTATCATCAAAACCCCAATCCCACCAGAAATCTTGCCTTTCACTTCTGGAATTTTCTTTGCTACTAGTCATTGGAACCTGCATCCCTAACAATCTACATCCTGTGTCCTGGCTGAATTCTTGGGAGACATTCTTATTGTTTCCACGTATGTACCTTTTCTAAGATCTAAGGTTGTTATGAATAGCTCTTTGGCAGCCTGAAAGGAAAACAGCCAACTTTAGGCAAAACTTGAAGTTTACCCCTAAGCACACACCAAGACAGACAGACAGACAGACACACACACACACACACACACACACACCTACACACACAGAGTTTCAATAGCATACTGTGTTTCAATACCCTGTTTCAGGGTAATGATTTAAGTTGCCCCTAGATTTATTGGAGGGGAGGGATGGGGGGAGAGCCATAAGCAAAAGTTATCATGAACACTTCAAAAATGGCTACAAAGTTACCCACGTCATCACCACCTTGCAGAAGATTAAGGAATCTGGGAACAAATTAGCCTGGTGTAGACAGTGACTTAAGGAGAAGTCTCAGGGAGGAGTCAGAGAAGCCAGCAACTTTAAATCCTGTAAAGTTTTTTTAATCAAGTTACACTATTATTTGAAATTGGCAGGACACCAATGGATTTAGTCCAAAGGCATAATTTATGACTTTTTTTTTTTTTTTTTGGTTTTCTTTTTTAAGGGCATTAGGGTTTTAGTTCCTTTTTTCCTTCTTTTTTTTTTTTTTTTTTTTTTTGGCAATATGTCGCTTTCTTTTCTCAAATCTGTTTCCATCCAACAAGTATAAAATGGAGCCAGTTTGAAGGGGCCCTGCACCTCCCTCTCCTCACACCCCCAGAAAGAGCTTGCTCCTGCATTAAACTAGCCAGCCCTCTAGCCACGAGCCACTTAGCACAAATTTGTGCAGTAGTTTTCTTCTCCAACCGATCCTCCTTAAAAGTTCAGTTATTCCCTCGTGCGGAGGGTGGGGGCTGTTCCTCATCACTGAATCACCCCAAGATTATGGGTGAACTTTCCCCCACAAATGGCCTCCCTCCTTTCCCTAGCAAACCTCTCCCTCAGGGCCTTTGTTCCCGCAGGCCTCACATCTCCAGGAGCCCCATGCCCTTTGTAGTTCCCCCTGCCCTTCCCTGCTTCCCCCACGCCCCACCCTGGCCCTCCCAGCCCCACTGAGGGCCGCTCTCCCTGGCCTCCCTGCTTCCTTCTCAGGAGCAGGCCTGGGTGCCCTGGGAGTACACACATTCATGCAACTCCCCTCCCACCGGCCCTGAGAAATCCTGGAGATCAAAGAGCTCGGCAGCGGGGCCAGGTGTCCGTCCTCTGCCACAGGCCACGATTAATCAAACCGCCCAACTCACAGGGAGATCAAACCCGGCCTCCCGCCAGCTGTTGGTTAAAGCTGGCCTTCAAGTTGCCCTCATTAAATTGCCTTCCCCTCTTTCTTGCTGACTCCTGTCCCGTGACCATCTATCTCTTGGATCTTTCTCTGGGAGCTTTCTTCCTCTCTCTTTCTACCAGTCCCTCCGTTTCTGTTTTTCTCTCATTCTTTTCTTCCTCCTGTCTTTCTCCCCACCGCCAGACACTTCTTCCTCTATCTACCATCTCTCCCTCCTTGTTCCTCCCATTGACTCTCTTCCACTCATTCAAACTTCCATGGCCCTCAGACTCTTGCCTGGAGACTCCCTCCTGGACCCTCCTGCTCAGCCTCTGAAGTTCCAGGAAAGAAGTGGTCTGGGGCTGCTGTGTGCCAGCTGCAGGGTGCAAGGCCAAGGGGGCTGCTGGGGAGTGGATTTCTCCAGTCCTCCAGGTCAGGGGAGTTCACGGGGGCTGACCTGAATTCTCAGATGGCCCTCTGCAGCAGGCACAGGCTTCTCCCATGCACGCCAGCACACGCACACAGGCACACCACGTCTGGGCTACTGTTCGCTTCCTGTTTTCCAAAGGCTTCTAAGCCCACAGAGAGAGCTTCTCAATGTGGCATCCATTGTGGGACCAGCTGCCCCGCCTCACCTTGGTACAGATTATAAGCCCCCACATGGGAGAATCAGTTTCACCTAGAACAGGAAACAGGGAGTAATCTAGGTATGGAAAAAGGTCCTTCCTTTTTTTTTAAGTTGCTGATGGACATTTGTTTTATTTGTTTATATGTGGTGCTGAGAATCAAACCCAGTGCCTCACACATGCCAGGCAAGCGCTCTATCACTGAGCCCCAACCTAGCCCCTGAAAGGTCCTTTCTTTTCCTATCATCTCTACCCAGGAAGAGGAAGGATGGAAACGTTGGATCCTGACTTCTTGCTCAGCTGATGTGTTGAGAATATTTACTCCAGTTGTCAAAGAATTGTTTTTACACACTTTTTCTTACAACAAACACTGGCAAACGAAAAAGAAAAAAAATAAAGAAATAAAGAAGGAAAAGAAAAGAAAACACAGGCTTCAGAGTACTGTCCTCTTTCTCAGTCTCGCTCTATATACATCTATGTATTTTTTTTTAACTTGTTTTTCATTTTAGTGGTTCTAAGGCGCACAGGCGTGAGAAAACACAGATGGAGAGGAGCAGACAACGTTGTCGCTGTGCGCAGAAGACATCGCACCATGTTATAGATTCTCAGAAGTCTTGGAAGACCTCAGGATGCAGAATGGGGTGTTTTTTTTTTTGGTTTCAGTTGGGGTTTTTTTTAACCCCCCCTTTTCTCCTTTACAGAGTTGGAAGTATCTCCTCCTTTCCTTTCCTCTCTCGGTTCTATTTCTATGCCTCTGGCATCACCTGCTGCTGCTGGGAACACAGAGTCCCTTGGCCCCGGTGGCTGGGTCACTGGGCTGCCCCGGGTTTGACCCCACCTCTACCTGCGCGTGTTTCCCCAGCTGTGGAGAGGCAAGCCGGTGGGAGGAGAAGCCATCCATCAACTCCAGCGGCAGAGGCCTGAATGAGGGCGGGAAGGGTCAGGCATGGTGCACACTTGAGCATGGTGCAGGGGGCAAGGGGGGCTACAAATTGTTGAGATTTCAGTGCTGGGCTTGATGGATGGTACAGAATGAGGGGCAAGATGCCGTCCCCCCCAGCCTGCTCTGGCACCAGGACACAGCCTGAGCTCCTGGTCTCCACTGACTTCCTCCCAGTCCACCCCCCCCACCCCCTTCTCCCCAGCTTTCTTTCTGCTGCCTGCTCACAGCCCATCCGTCAAACTATGCCCCGAAGCTGACCTTTTGCAGAGAACAGCCAGCCTGAGAGAACCATTTCTTGCTGAAACACCTCACCAAGGAGTTTTATTAATGCTGGCAGGCCCAGCAGTAAATGGTGTGGCACAGCTACCTCACCGTCTCCTCTGCCTGCCTCCTCGCCCACGAGTTTTTTCAGCCTTCAGCAAGAAGGAAGAGTGTGGGGCCAGATTGCTTTAGCAGAGTTCCTGGTTTTCTTGCTCAGCGCCAAACCCACTTCTGCCCCAGGTAGGCCCTGCAGGGTCTCGCAGTCACCTGTAAGAGTTGTAGGTGCTTGCCTCTCTGAGATTCATGGGTCTATAAGGTTCCCTCCTCGCTTCTTAAAAGTAATGACAGAGTTTCAGGAGATGCTCTGTGGCCTCCTGCTGAGAAAAGCTAAAACTTGACTGAAAAGTCCAGAAATCTTTGTTGGCAGCATGAGCTGCAGTAGGGAGGACAAGTTCTCAGGGACTCAGCAGGGGAGGGACACGTAGTTGGGCAGTTTCGAGCTGGCCCGGGGACCTGTCCATCTCATTGGGGTTTCTTTTTCAGAGACCACACAGGTTGCCAGTCGCGCCATTGCAGCAGCACAATGGAGCAGAGAGTAGGGACGGACGTGTTGAGGCGAACAGGGATGGGAGATGTTTAATAGAATTACTCTTAGGCTTCGAGTTAATGAATCACAACTGCAAGAAATCATGATAATCCAGTAGGCATTAGTGACAGATTAGCTTCAAAGCTGCCATAAAAGTGCCATAATGCTTACCTAACGGCATGATTAATTCTCCCAGTACATAATGGCTTTATGGAGGAACCAGGCACCAACAGAGGCTTGATGGAAAGCCACACAGAGATCCCAGGGCGCCAAGGGCACCCCCACCCTGCCCAGCCTGTGTGGCTTCCGCTCCGCCTGGAGGCAACTCCCCAGATTGTGTCAGACAAAGCAGCAACTGGGCTGTACCCAGAGCTGGCTCCCAGGGCTGTGTCCCTCACTGAGTGGCAGCTATCCCAGCGGACTAGGAAGTGGCACCACCCCAGCCCCCAAGACAGGCACTTCCTATGACTAACGCTCGTGCCTGAAGAGCCCCATCCCATTCCCTTCCTCAAAAGATCAGTGTGGAGAGATCTAGAAAGAATGCTGGACCAGGACACTCATCCTGACTCCACTCCTCACTTAGCTGTGTGACCTAGCAAGTTCCATAACCTTTCTGGATTCAGACAGCCAAGCTCTGCTCCTACATCCTTAACCACCAGAATGCCTCCCTTTAATGGCGCCTAATATTTAGCAATCACTAAATTGTGCTCCAAGCATAATACAGATCCTTTTATATGTATTATTTCATTTACTGCCCCCTAAAATCTTCTGAGATAGTTATGGCCACTATCTTCACTTTACAGATAGGGAGAGTGAGGCTTGGACAAGGAAGTAACTAGCCCACAGTCAATCTAGGATTGACAGGCAGGATTCTCTAGCTCCTTGCTTCTCTACCAGCCCTCTAAGACCGCCAGTCCAACCTCAGGGGAAATCCCCCTGTGAGGTACTGAGCACCACCTTCTAGAAGAAGGTGTGAGGAAGACATCCTCAGTAATTCTTCATTCCCTGCCCCATCCACCATGCAAGGGGAAAAACCAGAGAGGCAGGAGATCTGGACTTCATCTTCACCTTGACACTGTGGATCCTGTTCTGATAGCATTAACTGGGCACTTAACTTCTGTAGGTCTATGTGTCAACTTCTCTTCTGGACAAAGGAAATAATAATAATACCACCTTGTCACCACAGGGAGCTGAGCGTCTTGACCCCTGGAGGCTCGGATCCTCTTTTCACAACTCCCTCTAGAGTCCAGTCCTCTTGTGACGCAGACGCACATGCTGCTCCGGAGGCTCTCACTGTGGCCTGCCCGTCTTCCCAGAAATATGGAGGCAATTAGCACGAAGCCCAGGTCCAAAGGGAATTCTCAGAGCCATGTTCATCTTCATAATGTTGAAGAAAACCCCTCAGGAGGCCTGAGTCACTGCTGAGGCGGGCGGGCTGTTTCTGGTCTGATTAACTAGGGCTCCCTGAGAGGCATGCAGCACTCCCTCCACAGCCCTCCCGCCAGCCCACACCACTCCCAGGGTTCCCGCCATGTGAGGCCTCCCATCAGGCCTCCACTGAGAAGTAGCAAAAAAGGAGGTTTGGTTGCCTCCTGCCAAAGCATCAGCATGCTTCAAACTTTCCCAAGAATCAAATGGCAGACCATCATTCAATCAGCAAATATTTACTTCTCCAGGCCAACATGAGGGAAAGGCCAAAGAGGTTCACTTCATCGCTTTGCACCCCTGAATCCCCAAATGGACCCAAGGCTCACACCACTGGCGGCAACTATGTTGAGGCTCTGGGTAATTTTTCCTGAAGGGTGACTACCTTGGCCATGACCCATGCATCTCTCAAAGCCCATTCCCTTGTCTGAGCTAACTGCCCGACGTGTGTCAAAGTGGACCCTGTCACTGAAGTTACAAAGTCATCAAGTTTCAGCTTTGGAAGAGACATCCAAGAGATTTCTTCAGCCCCTTCTGCTACCCCCCATCCGCTATCAACTCCTCTTCAGTTAAATACATAGTTCTTATTTCAACATGCTATGCCCAGTGAAAGCTCAATAAATATTTATTGATGGTGGTACCCATGATGAATTAATAGCCAAATCTATAAAATTCAAGTTTCATACAAGGAGAGATCCTGGTGGGAAAGAAACTGCTACATAAAGTTTAAAATTTTTCAAAACGACAAGTGCTCACACACAGGCGCACACACACACACACACACACACACACACACACACACAGGCACACTATGTTCTCTGCCCCACCAGAGAATCATATTGGCCAACAAGAAATGGCCTCCGGATGGAACACTCATGCCTTCAAGTTGAACGTGAAGGGCATGCTCAGATTCTCTGAGGTCAAGCAGCCCAGCCTGTAAGAAAGAGCCTGACCCTAGATCCAGAGTCCCCTTCTGTCTCCTTCTAGCACCAAGAGCCAGTGAAATTCCTGTTCTAATGAAACAAAATAGCACTGCTGAGTGCTTCCTCAGGTCTCCCAAGTGAGCTAAAGTGAATGCAGTCACATACACAAGTTTGCAGATACTAAAACTTAGAAGTATGGGTAGCTTATACTAGAGTTTTCAAAATGATAGTTGCTTTGGTTTGAATCCGAAATGTTCCCCCAAAAGCCTATGGGTTAAAGCCTTAGTCCCCAGATTAGCACTATTGGGAGGTGGTGGGAATTTTAAATATAGGGCCCAGTTGGAGGTCTTCTGGTCAAAGGGGACCTGGATTTTGGACCTCAGTCTCTTCTTCTTTTTCTCTGTTGCTTCCTGGCCTAGAGGTGAATGGATTGCTCTACAACGGTCTCCTGCCATGATGTTGTTATGGTTTGGATCTTTAATGTGTTAGGCAATGCCAGAATGTTCAGAGGTGAAACAATTAGCTTATGAGAGCTGTAACCTCACCAGTGGTTTGTTGTTTGCTCAGATTATGTCTGAGCCTGATCCATATCCACAGATTCTCTCTTACTGGAGGAAGCTGATTTGAGCCTAGTTTTGCATTAGCCTAAATTGTCCCAATGCAGTATGTGTCAGGGCTAGGGAGGGAGGGTGGGGACAGAGCAGAAGTAAAAAGGAAAAAAAGCCATGAAAACCAAAGACAGACTCTCAAGAGGACACTCCCATCCTACCTTTTCCCCTACTGCAGTCCTTTGGGCAATATAGCAAAAGATTCCCCCCAAGAAAGCTTAGGAGGGGAGCAGATGGGGAGCTGCAGATTGGGTGTCCTGGGGCTGCTTGCCTCTCCCAGTTCTCTCCTGAACTCCAAATTGTCCTGCCTGTTCAGCTCGTGTTCCTTGGTCAGTCCTCAGGAACCCTTCTATGCTAGTGGTTGATGAGCAACCTGAAATAAGAAGACAGAGAAGGTGGGGGGGGGGGTCTACTGACAACAAACACTTAGTAACCTGGCCCAGTGCTAGGCGCCCTGCTAGGTAGAGTTTGTCCCTTGGGAAGGTCACAATATGTCCATGCATAGAAAAAGAACACCCACAGTCCTCTTGGCAATGCCCACTGGCCTCTTCCCAGCCCAGGCCTGTCCTTCCTGGCTCCTGAAGGCCGCTCATGATTCTGCTCTCATTTCTGGTGTGTGTTCCTGCCCAGAAGGGTGTCTGATCTTGTCATGGCCAGTGTTTTCCGCATAAGGGGACCTGGTACACTTTTATAGGAACCCAGTGGTTCCCTGGGGCCAGACTGTAATGCTGTCCAGATGCAGAAAAACAGAAGGGCCATTCAAAAACAAGTGAAATATCAACACACTTTGAAAGCGGTCTGTTAGCACTTGTCATAAGGCACAATAAACAAAACAATGAAACCATCAGAAAGTACCGTGAGACAGTCAGGCCTTAGGAACTTGGCTTTGATGACTTAGAAAAGCAAAGTGAGGGGGCAGAACCAGTTCCCACTTGGGCTGAGGCTTGTTTTTTCTGCTTATCTGAAGTCAGAGCTAACAATCCTCATCAGGATGAAAGAACCTAGAAGTTTCTCCTCTGCAACTGGCCCCTGTGCAGAAGCAGCAGAGTCTTGGGTAACTGGTCAGTTTCTGCATGTGGCCCATAAAACACTCATTTTACAATGCCACTCTCGTCCGCTGAAAGGCCCTGGCTTCTCTTGTGTTCCCCCAACAAATGAGGGAACCAACAGATGAGCTCATTTGCTGGAATGCTTACCTGGCTGGCCTGGGGGAAATGTGACCTGAACTGGTAGGAGGGGACCCTGGGACACAGTTTCAGTCCCTCCTTCCTCAACAGTTAGATGCCCTATCCCCAGGTAAGTCAGAGGGGAAGCCGAGGGTCTGCTGGTTCTTCCTGAGGCCCCGCTGCTGACACATTTGTCCTGCCTTTGGAGGAAGAGGCTGGGAGAGAAATGTCACCCATCCACCTGGCAGACACTGCATGCAGGCTTCCAATTTGAGTTGTAGAGCTGGGGCAGGTGCTGTCCCCCGGGTGAAATGAGGCCGCCTGCTTACCACAGTCACTCAAGGTTATTTCCCACTGTCTCCACAACTCAGGCTTTGCTTAATTCCTACAGTGGGTGCTGGCCAAGCCATCTATCAAATTACCTGCCAGTGATTAAAGCAAGCTTAGTCCGTTTGGGTGCAGTCCTCCTGCATTTTGATTCTAAGTCAAGCAAAATAGGGGATGAGCCAAAGTGAGAGGGGGAACCTGACATGGCTGTCTGCTGTGGGAGATGGGGGGCCATGGAAGCTGACATGACCAGCTGGTGACAGTGGGGACATGGAGGCCTGAGACACGAGTTCCAGTGCTCTGCTTGGCTGGGAACCCTGGGTGGGTCTCTTGTATTCCTTCCACTCATAGATCCAGCCAGCTAGTCTACAAGGCTCTATGGGTAGATCAATCAGAAGATTCTGTTCTCCTTTCCTAATTGTGAGAGAGGAGGAGGAGGAGGAGGAGGAGGAGGAGGAGGAGGAGGAGGAGGAGGAGGAGGAGGAGGAAAAACAGATGTTTGAACAAAGGAACTAAATATACACAGAGAACCCTTGCATATCTGCTCCAGACCTGAAAACTAAAGGCTAATCTGCCATAAACCTCCTCCTTCATTGGAAAACATGTGCAATATTTGCCAGTTATGTCTGAATCCAGCAACTTCCCTGGAACAAATCAGTAGCAATTCAGCAACAATTGATAAAAATCCATTAAACACCTGTAATGGGCCAAATTGCTGCCCTTTAACTACTTCAAACATCTGGATAGGTGGGAATGAGCTTGGATCCAAAGCCTCAACTTCCCAGATGCCTTTTAATCTATTGCGGAGGTAGCCTCACAATGGAAGGTCCACCCCCTCTCCACTTCTCCTAGCCAGGTGGGGACTGGAACAGCAAGAGCTCAGGAGGCTTTGGCTCCAACACTTTCCAGAGTGGCCACCTTGCCATCCATCAGCAGCCTCCTGTGGTGTAGAAAGGACATGGATTTTTGGAGTCAGAGAAACCTGTGATGAAATCTCATCTTTTGCAAGCACTAGCTGCCAGCCCAGAGAAAGCTAGTTCATTATGACTACCCTGAGGACTAAAAGAGATAGTGTTTAGCAAGGACCAGTGCACAACCTAGCATAGAGTATATGCAATAGATACTAGCTGCCTCCTCCTCATCTCCACCCACATACAGCTGTCAATCAATCAATAGGCAAGTATTCTTGGATGCAAATTGAGTGCTCAACACAATGGGAGTTCAAGAGACACAGATAAATAAGCCAAATTACTGCCTGGGGAGAACTCCTAGGATAATGAGGAAGATGAGAAGATCATCTAAATAGGAAATGAAAATGCTTCAACACAGAAACAGAGTAATAGTATTACAGGGAGGCAATCTAGGCCTTCCCAGGCTTGCAGTTATCTACTTGGTACTGCTCTTACTGGCTAGATGACCTTGACCAATACTTAGCCCCTTCAGTCTTGGTTCCTCATCTGTAAAATGAGGAAAATGGCATCAATCTCATAATCCTGTGGTAAGGATTAAATTAAATTAAATTAAATTAAATATGACCCTTATCAGGTGTGTAACTTCATTTATCGAAATGTGGAAAATAAATTGACCTACCTTATAGGGAAGTTCTAAAGATTAAATTTGTTAATGCATATAAAGCTTTTCAAAAAGGATTATATAAATGTTAGTTATCAATACCTTCTAGAACATAAATTCCTTGAGGGAAGGATTTTGATCTGCTGTATGCCCTGATATGTTTCCAGTAGAACCAGGCCTGGCACCCAGTTCATAAATATTAGTTGAGTGCATGAGCTGTTGACTGTTGCAGGAGAGGGGCAGGTGCCATTCCAAGAAGGCTTCCTGGAAGAGGTGATGTAGAAAGGTGAATAGGAGTTTTTTATGTTAAGGAGGTGAAAAGGACAAGCCCGCAGAGTAAACAGCTCAGGAGGGATGCCAGGCAGGAAAGAGCATGGTGTGACAGGAGACCGCAGACAATCTAATATGGGTACACAAAAAGCTTCAAGTCAGGCAGAGTCAGGAGATGGAAGCTCTCCCAGATGGTCCACAGATTGATTTTCAGGGGACCAAATACAACCTGGAAAACACACCCAAGCAACGTGTGAGTGGTTGACAAAAACAACTTCCATCAGCTGGTCTTACAGCCTCCAGGTTACTGGGCCTGATCCCAAAAGAGCAACAGAAATAGCATTTCCCATGAGCCCTTTGCCTCGAGGGGGACCCTTGCCCATCTGTCTGAAAGATCTCCAGCCCACTTGGAGAACCAGGCAACCCTGCCTGTGAACTCTGACCCCATCAATCCCAGCAGGGGAAGCATTTACATCTTCAAAGGTCCTGGTAAATGTTAGCCAACAGCCTCCTCCCAATCCCCATCCCTCACCTCCTCCCCCTCTGGGCCACCAGGGGTCAGGGACTAGGGTCACACCTGGCCAGGCCCAGCCCAGACGCAGCTTCTCCCCTACATGTCATTCAGAGTCATTCCACTCTGGATCCCACTCACTCCCTCTTGGACTTCTTCCCCTCCACACACCCCTGGGCCCAGGGCTGGGGGGGAAATGTTGGGCCCAACAGAGAAGGGGCCCTGTAAGAAAGGCCCAGGACACCTTCTCAGGTGCCTTTAGAGAAATGGGGACTCAGGTCAGCTGCCTTGGAAGGTGCTCTGGGTTCTGGATTCAGGTAGAGAGCAGGATTCTAAATCAGGGTCAGCTCAAGACTGCCTGGTCAGGCAGGTCTCAGTGACCTCTTCCTGACCCCAGGAAGCTCCAGTTGTCTTTCTGATCTCCTGGAGGCAGGGAGGCCTGTTAACTTTTACCAGCCTCCTTTGACATGGAGTGTGAATAGGAACCTGGGAGGGAGGTTCATACAAGTGTCAGGGCTCAGGCAATACTTCCAGCCTCACCCCCTCCACCCAGCCCTGGAGCCCCAGGCCAGCACACCCTGCTCCTTCACTCCAGGCCACAGGAGGTGTGAGGAGCAGGGCTCTGGGCCCAGAAAAACAAAAGAGGAGCCCAGGTCCTGGGGATCTGCCACCACACTGGCCATTGGCTTCGGTCCTACCTCAGACTTCAATTTCCCCTGCAGATGGCTCCCAGGACATTATAGCCTCAGCTCACAGCGATGAGCAGGGACAGGCCTGCCATTTTACAGATGAGTGTAGCAGCATATTCCTACAGAGTCAGGCCTCACCAGGGCAGAGCTAGGACTGGAACCCACGGATTGGTGGTTCTGAGATGCCAATGCCTAGCCATGCTCCTCTGGAGACCGTTACCCAGCCAATGCTGGCAAAATGCAGTAAGAATGAATACTGGTAGCACTGTCCTGTGAGCCTTCCAGCTCTGACTGCTTTCAGCCTACTCTTGAGCAAAGTTCTTTCAACGGCCCCTACCTGCAGGGGAGCAGGCCCTGGGGCCTGAGCCTGGATTAAGGCCTCAGCTCTCCCAATAATAAGCTGTGTGGCTTGGAGAGATCATTTGCCCTTTCTGGGCCTCAGTTTCCCCACTTACAAAACAGAGTAGGGAGAAGGTATCTAAGATCGCCTTAATTCTGATTCCAAGGTTTCATTATCTTTAGTTTCTTCCACACCCAACCTCTTTTCAAAACCCTGCCTGATTCTCCTCTTTGGCTCTTACCACAGAACTCTATAGGCAGGGGACAGCATCCAGCCTAATTCCTTTATTTAAAAAAAAAAAATAAGATAGCTGGAATCCAGAGACATGAATTAGCTGAGTGACCTTGAGAGAGAGGCCTCAAGGCAGAGCCAGGCCTGGCAGCTAGTCTCCTGGTGATTTATGCTGTGCCAGCTATGGCTCAGAATGCCCGGAGAACCCTACCCCCTCCCAGGGTACAAACTAAATCTTCCCCTGGCTTTCAGGACCTGCCTGCCCACAGACCTGTGTCCTTACTGCCCACTGAAGACCACCTCACTCTCGTCAGATTCACTCTCTCTCTCCAAAAGATCCCAGGATGGGTCTGACCCTCAGCCCGGCCTCAAGAAGGTGCCTGTATAACTCACCTCAAGTCCTCCACTCTCTCCAAAGCCTCCTCTCCAGAGGCCTCCTGTCCTTATGCCCAGCTCCCTGACCACTGTCTGAGCCCAGCCTGCTCACTTCAGCTTCTCCCTACTCTTGAATACATCCCACTCCACTGCTGCCTTCTCTACAATCCTGACCCTACACCACTCACTGGTCATATAGCCTCAGACAAATGACTTAACCCACTCTGTATTTTGGTTCATTCTTGTGAAAAGGAGGGATAACAGGAGTTCCTACCTCAGCCATCGTTAGCATTGCCATTATGAAGACGTACAACTATTTGAAACAGTGCCTGGCAGGTGCCTACGTTATTCTCCATGTCCATATCCTCCCTTATTGGACTATAGGTTTCTCAGAGTGCAAATAAAATAACATATTTCGGGGGAAAAGAATTTGAGATCTGTAAGTGTTTAATATACCAGATTTTAAAAACTTGTTATAAAAATTTTTGATGCATTTCTTGGTACCTTCTAGAACAGTAGCTGGTGTGGTCCAATGAGGCATTCAGAATGGATGGATAGGTCTATAAGAGCCCCAGTGCCAGAAGCAACTGAGCATTGGGATGGACCAGCCTGTGATGGGAATGCTGTACAGGATCTCGGAACGGCACATTTTCTCCCACCAGGGCATTCCCCGAGCCATGAAGATTCCCCTTAAACTTCTAAAATACTCCTTCCCATCTCCTACCAGCAGAATTCCTTAAATGCCATTGGTCCACCTGCTTTGCTTTGGTGCCCCGGCCAGCTCCCTCTCCCTCCCCGCTGCAGACAAAAGGCTTCGGGGTGATTGATGATGACAGTGACCTGCCACTGACCCTCCCAACCTGGGTCCTGCTGCTGCCCATGAGCCCCCCAGCACAGCAGCCTTCGCTGCTGTTTGAAATGCCGACTCTCCGCCCCATGGGGCTGCTGGTTTTCCTCCACTGTGAAGTGGAATCTTTGATGTGTATCCTCCTGGGTTGTCTCCAAATATCTGAGTCCTGGAATCACTGCCTACAAAAACTCACCAGACTCTCTGTGTAGGTCAGGGCAAGAGGCTGGACAGATCCAGGTTCAAATCCTGACTCCTCCATTTATAAGCTCTTCTCCTCTCCAGATTCCAGATTCTTTACGATGAAGAAGGGACCTAAGGCATCCCACAGAGAACCACTGAAAGGGTTACATAATACAGACAGCTTCTGGCACATTCTAGCACCCTGTAATTTCTCAAAAAAAAAAATGATAGGTATGAGGAAGGATTCTAATGATATGAAGGTAGAGGGTGATACATGAGGACCAACTTGGACTCCCCTCCTCCTCCTTTTCTTCTCCTTCTCCTTCTGAATCCTTGCTCTTCCTTCCCCTAGAATGGATATCCAAAGCATATCTCTCCTCCCCGCCCCCTCATACACACACACACACACACACACACACACACACACACACACCAACCTACCCACAGCTTTTTTTCCTTTGACTTCCTCCCTTCCCAGAATTCCTCTAGCTGCTCTTTGGGACCATCTAGCCTGTGGAGCTATCTCCTTTTCACTTCTCAGCATCATTGGTCACTCAGAGTATTTGCTGATTGGGCTCATGTCCCTACAGCTGAGCTGCCAGAGACTTGCTCTCCTTACAGAAGAATCTGTTTCCACTCAACCGCTGAGCATTTCCCATGTCATAATTTTAAAGCCACTTATTTACTCATTTTCTTCCGTTTATTTGCCTAGTCCTCAAAAAAAAAAAAAAAAACTATTTGGTTGAAGTGACTTCCTGCAACCAAATCTTGGTGCCCAGCTGAAAGGTATCAAGCCCTCTCTGTACTTGGAGATTGAGCTGCGGCTCAGGCCAACCACCATTCTGAAACAAACAGCAGACCAAAAGAATGCTCACTAGGTCCTACTCCTGCAATTTTAACTAGACTTTAGTGAAATGTGACCCGTCAATAGCAGTTATCTGGGGAGGTGATTGCATAGAGGCCTGAAGCCAATGAAACCAATAGTTTCAATGAAGCCACCATATACCCATTAGGGCAGGACAAGAAAGAGGAGATTCACACCAGCAACCTCATTCCCCTGGTGCTGCTAATGCTGGTCAAAACTTGACTCAAGAAGAAAGCATGGAGAGGCCTGGCGCAGGGGCACAAGCCTGTAATGCCATCGGCCCGAAGGCTGAGGCAGGAGGATCGCAAGTTCAAAGCCAGCCTCAGCAACAGTGAGGTGCTAAGCAACTCAGTGAGACCCTGTCTCTAAATAAAATACGAAATAGGGCTGGGGATGTGGCTCAGTGGTCAAGTGCCCCAAGTTCAATCCCCCGTAACCACCCCCCAACCCACCAGAAAAAGAAGGTGGCAGCATAGGTGGCTGGGAAAGCGGAAGAGTAGAATAGGGTTTGCATTTGACAGAAAAGGAGGTTTGGCCTACCTCAGAGTTCCAGCTCTATCTCATAGGCCACATGTTCCCCTCCAATATCTCTCTCTCTCTCTCTCTCTCTCTCTCTCTCTCTCTCTCTCTCTCTCTCTCTCTGTCCCCCCACCCCATTCACCCTTTTCTCTCTTCTCCCTGTCACTCACTCCATCTCAGAAGCCTCATTTATGGGGACTTTACAGACAGCAGAAACCAGACTTCCTATACTCTTAATCCCAAGGGAATAATGTACGGTCAATGTGACCCAGGAAAAAAGGAAACTGTTAAGGTGGGAAAAAGATAACTGTTTTTTAAATGTCAGTAAACACCTCTGTAAGACAGCCCAACCCACAAAGGCAATCGGCAGAGGTCGAGATTTTTCCAGGTCTCACTTTCAGGAAGCTCATGGGACAAAGCAAATTTTTCTGAAAGAACAGCATGGGTTCTCTGCTCTCTGTTCCCACATCCTGGGATGTTCAGAGCCACGGATGATGGGGACACGATAGGGAAAGGGCTGGGGAGGGGGTAGATTTAAGAACTGAAATGCAGAGGACCTTCAGAAGGACTCCTCTCTCCTCCCTGGAGCAAAATGAACTCAGGGAGAAGGAGGCAAGGGGGTGGGGAGAGCGTTCCAAGTCGAAGGAGTCGCTGAGTTAAATTACAGGGGCCTGGGAGGGATGATTAACAACCCTCATGGTTTTCTGCTTCACAGCCATTATTCACTCCAAACCTGGGGCTTCTCGGTTACATAGCCCAGCGCAGGCCGACCATTTTTTCCATTGACTGAAAACACATTCTGACTGAAAACAAACTTTGGATCCCCGAGGCTTGGCAGGCCCTGGGTCCTTCTCCATATTTAATCAACGGGAAGCTAAACACTTTCAATCTGTGATGGCTCATTTGGACGGGGTCTCGGGGCTTTTGCTTGGTGCCAGATATAATAACTCTCCTCTCTCTTTTCTAAGGCCTATTTTATAATTTTGCTGTTTTTCAATGTCAAGCCCATCTTTTGAAGAATTTTTATTGGATTTCCTGCTAGACTTCAACGAGGATTTTTCTTGCTTTGGCAGAAATATCAAGCAGAACAGGGGAAAAACTCAATCATCGTCTTGGAAAGTCGGGATGGTGTGTGCTTTGGGGGGGGGGGGAGCCCTTTGTCTGTTTGCACACAAACAGGTTTCTAGAAGGCTGGAGCCCCAGTTGCCAGCTTCCAGGGGCCCTCCAACTTCTGATTCATGGGGTGAAAATTGACAAGGCAAGGCGGATGGATGTGGGGGAAGTTGGAACAGGATGAAGAGAAGAGAGGTGTGAGTGCGTAAGAAAGGCCAAGGGTGGGTAGGGCTCTAGGCAGGGTCCAGGTTTCGGCCATGACACGGCCACCTGGGGTCCAGGCCTGGACCATGGCACTGCCAGGCACGTCTGTTCAGGCAAACTGCAGGGACTGTGGGGGGACAGGAAGATGCTGCCCCCTTGGAGGACAGAAGATGAACTCTGCCCCCTTTCTCAACCCCTCAGAGCTCGTAAAACCCCAAGACTGGGAGGGAAGGCCACGCCCCAGAGGTTCCCAGCCACAGCCAGGGTCTGCACGCCTGCTCAAGGCTACATTCATATCTTTAATTTTTCTTCACAGAGATTATTCCTCAGGGGAAGCAGCTTGCCAGTGAGTGACAGCTTTTGTTTGCTCATGTTTTCCTCTCCTCCCAGAGTCAACTTTCAGAATATACCAGTATGTTCCTTCTCGCTTGATTTTCTTTTCTGTCTTTTTTTATTCCCTCCCTGCTGGTGAGGGGGGAGCATTTCTACAGAATATTATCCAGGGAAGTGGTGCTTTGTCCAGCAGTGAGAGAGGGAGGGAGATCCCTTCCATGTCCTCTTTTTCTGTTGTCTTGGCTTTTATTTGTTAGTGTTAAGAGGTTAGGTGCTCCCTTCATACCTCCTTGGCCACTTCACACCTGCTACGATTAGCTTCACAATTAGCTTCACAATTCACAGAAGTTCTCCCAAGTCATCTCACCTTTTTATTCCCACAACAGTCCTTGGAGATCAAACAGGCAGGTATTGGAATCATTGTTCTAGAGATGAACATGTAAGATTCACAGGCCAAGTGACTTGCCTGAGTCTTGGGAGCAGGAAGTGGTCAAACCCAGGTCTGAATCAAGTTGGGAACTTTTTTCTATTGTGCTATAAAATGTATTTTCTGCAAAGGAGCTCCCCGGGCCCCTTTAGTAGAGCTTTCCCTATGCTAGAGAGCACTCCCCCAAATAAATTCCCCAAAACAGAATATACTGGGAGTGAAGAAATCAGGGCAATTTTTTACTATATGCACAGTTGCTTTCTTTGGGCTCAACTATAGGACAAGGCTCCCAAGGCACCTAAGCTACTCCTATTCTTTCCACTGCCAGTAGGAAAAAAGATACACGCAGAAGGAGTAAACTAAAGTACTCGTGGAATACCCTCTCAGAGCCCAGTCCTGGACTAGAATATTATGAGGTTTCATATGAGAAAAAGATACAGGAGGTGGGTGAGACCTAGGCTCTAAGGACATTATAGCTGCAAAGGACCTTAGAGATCATCCCTCACAGCCCTTCACTTACCAGTGAGGAGGTGAGACAGAGAGGGAAATAGGAACTCAACAGGGGCAATAAGAGACCATATTCACCTTCATGCTAAAGAGTATGGTAGAGGCCATCAGTTCATCAGTTGGTGTCACAAAGAACAAAGTGATCAGGGACATGTTCTAGGAAAAAAAAAATGAAACTTGGTCTCACACTTGAAGTGTGGGTAAAACTAGGAAGGATGGACAAGAAGAGAAGAACCATCAAAGCAGAAGGAAGAAGGTAAACTTCAGAGTCCAGAGTGTTCGTGGGACTGTAAGGAAAGGGGAGGCTGAAAACTTGGATGAAGCCAGATCATGGAGGACCCTAAGCAAACAGGAAAAGCCGTGCAGAGCCAGTGAGAGGTCACCTGAAGGTCAGCATTTTGGCACGTGCTCACCATGAAGCCCTGCTCCTATAATTTCCCAAACCCCAGAACATTTCCTCCACGCCCACACCTCCCACATCTAAATTCACCCCACAGAAGCCTGTGGGCAGACAGAGGTCTTCACTCGCACTCTGTTTTGAGTCTGGATTGAGCAGCGACCACTGCAGAGTTCACCTGGCCCAGCACTTTCTGGTCTTCCTGTCTCCTCCTGACCCTCCTCTCATTCCCGCAGCTACCACCCCAGTGGTCCCTACGAGTTCCCCGACACCAAGGCCCTTGTCCGTGGCCATCCAGGGAGGTGCCAGGCAAGGACTGGTTTGACTAGGCTGAAAAGACAGAATGAAGAAATGCTCCTCTGATGTAAAGTTATAGGCTGAAAAGACAGAGTGAAGAAGCAGAGAAGGGTTGGTAGGACTCACGTAGGAGAACAAGGAAATCAGAGCAGAAAGTCCTCTCCCCAGGACATCAAAGAAGCTCCAAGAAAACGGAAATAAAGAGCAGGAAGCTCTTCAGCCCTCATCTGCAGGACACCAAAGCTGGAGAGGTGAGCACACCTATGTCCCTGGCCCCCTGCAGCACCCCTGTGGCTTAAGGAGATCCCTCAGCTTTTGCTCCTACTTACCTTGTGCCTCACTTTACCCATTTGGACCTAAAAACAAAAATCCCTGTCCTCTTCTTGGTGAAGAATCACCAAGACTAGGACAAAGACAAATCAGAACCTCCAGACCCACAATTTCAGAAAAGGGGCATGGTGGTTCTGCACTCAGGCTCATAATGACCACAATAATGTTACTGTTACTCTGTTTCCAAAAACAAAGCCTGTCCGCCCTCATGAACAGCCCTTTGTTCTCCCAGCAGCTCCAACCTGAAGGAGCAGCACACACCTCCCGAAGGTTACCTCAGAAGCCTCCCATCTTCCTTGGCTAAGCAAGCACTCCTGCTCCCCTAACCTGGAAGGCCACTGATCCCACAAGCCCCCCAAAATTACCCTCACTAATTCCCCTCAAAGAAGAAAGACCAACCCCACCCACCTTCATTTCTAGTTCAAGGTCACCAAGAATGAAAGCTTGCTTGCCCAGACAGCAGCCTCCACCTACCCCTGTCTCGGGCAGTCCCTCTCTCCATCCATCCCTCTCTCCAATTGTCGGCTCTACCCTGCTCCTCCATTGACCTCCAGGTTTTCACAGCCTCCTAGAGCTGCTCTCTTCCCTCTTTTTATTTTATTATCTGTCTTTGTTCCTGCCCCATCCCCCCCCCTTTTCTTTACCTCCCTCCTTTGCTGTTTGAGGTTAAAAAGCACGCTCTGGTATGCCATAAATTACTTGGCAAGAGTGGATGACAAAAACAAAATGTAATTCAGATTAAAGTCACCCTCCAGCTGAAATGATAGTTTATTAAATAGATGGCCAGGCTGCCGATCAACCTTGCTGGCAACTGGTCCTCCTATATTAATCTTTCTTGGGGTGATTTAGGATCCACCTGGGTCCTCTGAGAAGATTCTCCCATCATTTCCTTCCCATCTCTCTGGATCAGGCTGCTGGGCTTGGCGCAGTTGACAAATTCCCCAAGTAATCCCTCAAAAGATTGGAGAAATGCTCCGAACGCTCCATTAAATTTATTTTCCATGCTTTAAGAGACCCAAAACTATGTCCAATAAATAAGTGTTCCCTGTGATTTACTGAAATGCTCCTCTGATTTAAAGTTATAGGAGGAAAAATATGGAACCCCTGGGAGCCCAGGACCAGCCTTGCAAGTGAGACCAGATGTGAGATTTCTGGCCGGGGAGAGGAGAAGAAGGAAAAAAAAAAAAAAAAACAGCCCAACTGGTGGAGGTTTGAAAGTGACAACGTCTGAACCCCGGTTCTCGGCTTTAACATAAAAGGTCCCCAGTTGAGCATTCTTTCTCACAAAATTTATTGTGGTTGTAGTTAGAGGGGGAACCATCAAAAGAGTAATTCTGGCCCTTGTTTTGCAGAGCTCTTTTGATAAATATGATACTTAGAAATATACCTCCCCCTAGACAGAAAAGCCATATAGTTAAAATGAAGTAATCTGTCAGTAAACTCACTAGAATCAAAGCCAAAATGAAACCTGTAAAAGGAGAAAAAAAAAAAAAACCTCCACTTAGAAACGCTTGAGTCAAGCAGGGGAGAA
This sequence comes from Spermophilus citellus, assembly GCF_964194105.1. Lineage (NCBI taxonomy): Eukaryota > Metazoa > Chordata > Mammalia > Rodentia > Sciuridae > Spermophilus > Spermophilus citellus. The sequence continues at coordinate 33,217,961 of NC_138196.1, forward strand.
GGTGGAGATTAAGAATTGTCCTTTATTCAGATATTTTTATCTACAGAGTTAAAAGCGGAGATTTATTTTTAAAGGGGGCTATTTATGTTCCAATCTTCAACAGATGGGTCTGTGTTCCTGCCTCTCTCCTGCAGCCCAGGCTCAGCAAAAACAGCTTCTCTCTGGAGCTGAAACTTATCCAAAAGGAGGAGGAATTAAAAACTTTGGAAGCAAATGTAACCTTTGGAGCTGCTTGGTAAATATTGGATCTGTTTACTACAGAGGCCCAGATGTGCCAAAACCAAAAAACAAACAGGAAGGGGGGGAAAGAGCAGATGTGAAGACTAAACTATATATGTATATATGTTATGTATATATGTTGTGTGTATGTGTGTGTGTGTACGCACACTGATTCCCAAAGGGCTGGAGAGTTTAGGCTAAGAAAGCTCCCAGTGAGGAGGTGACATCTTCAATGGATTGTCCAAATAGTCCCATCTTTGGAGTACCCTAAGAGTCCCCCTCGACCTGATAAATCACCTGTTTAGAAAATGCCTTTCTCATGCTTAATAACAATATCTTTAGAGTAGACCCCTCCTGAAGAAATTATCCCTCAAAGTGTCTTGGTCTTCTCTACTCTTGTATCTACACCAAAAGAAACTAAGCTCCATGGCTCCAGCACTATTGGGCAAGCTACTCTGGCAACACAGGGTTCCAAGCTTCAAGAGTGGCGCGGCCATCCCAGGACAAAGCTCTCCTACTCACCAGCCAGAAGGCGCTGGTCTGGGCTGCTTCCCAAGGCCTCATCCCAGAAGAGCCTCCTTTGGGACTTCCCCATCTCTGTCCCCAGAACAATGGCTTGGAGAATGGGGAGTCCCCATCTCTGCCATCCATGATTGAGGGGCAAGAAGAGCTACTTGTTCTTTATCCTGAATTCACATTTCCCCCAGTGCTGAGACAAAAAGCAAGCATAAGACCCAGAGTTCGTGTGTGTGTGTGTGTGTGTGTGTGTGTGTGTGTGTGTGTGTGTAAGAGAATTATAATATCAAACTCAGCTGGGCACAGTGGCCCATACCTATAATCCCAGTGGTTCAGGAGGCTGAGGCAGAAGGATCTCAGGTTCAAGGCCAGACTCAGCAACTTAGCAAAGCCCTAAGCAATTCAGACAGATCCTGTGTCTAAATAAAATATAAAAAAGAGCTGGGGATGTGGCTCAGTGGTAAAGCGCCCCTGGGTTCAATCCCTGGTACTAAATAAATAAATAAGAGCCTAAAATGACGCTGGAAAGGGAGAAGATAAAGCATAAAGGAAAGGTGTCTTGCAAAGGGTCTCCAACATCAGATGACCCCAGATCTGACTCTAGCTCTGTCATTGGACAGCTGTGTGACATTAGACATCTGTGTGACCTTTCAGCCTTCTGAGACCTGTGGCTTCACCAGCCAGAGACTTAGTTTCTTCATCTCTATGGCAAAGGGATGAACCGAAGGATCTCCTGATCCTCTGACTGCCAGCGGCACTCCCTCCCGCAGGCCCGGGCACCTCCCGGCCCTCCCCAGCACCAGTGCTGGTCTGGACAGAGCTGGAGGGTGTGGAGTTTGAGCGGCACCTGTGTTTACACTGTACAATCTGCAGTTTACTGTAATAAAATCATTTAATACAGTCATAATTTTTTTGGCAAGAGGTTGTGTTTATGGTGAGCAAGACGGAGAGGGAATGATTGACTATGACTGATTAAAACGATAAATCAAAACCAAAGGAGGGAGGGACATGAACAGCACAAAGCCACAGGCAAATCCAATTTAAGTCTCAAGTTTTGCACCTTTATGGGAACAACTTGGTCTGATGGTGTGCCAGCTCTGGAGGTGAGGGCCTGGGGCCCAAGTGGGAGAGATGGAGGCACAGGATCCGACACCTCATCTCAATGGGGCTGATCCTCCTAGGGTAGGGAAATATGGAAACAGCTTGACAAGAACTGGTTTCCTTGGGCCTCCATATTCACAAAGAATTTAGAAGGATGTTTCAGAATCACTCTGTGTGTGTGTGTGTGTGTGTGTGTGTGTGTGTGTGTGCATATAGGTATGATAATTTGAACATGACCTAGAGGGACTTTCCAGCATCAAAGCTATCCCTCTAATGCAGTATCTGAAATTCCACATAACAAGGATTACCTAAGGTGGCAAACTTCCCTCCTTGAAAACATTGTCCTTCAACAACTAGGTACAGGCTACAAGCTGGACAGGGCTAAAGGTAATAAACAATTGTTCACCCGACAAATGATGACCAAATGCTTACGCTGGACCAAGCACCCTCTTAGGCTTCAGCAAGAGAAGAATGAAACAAGAATCCCTGGCCCCATGGAATCTATATTCTTATGGTATTTACATCCTTATGAATTAAGGGCCACATTCACCTCCAGAAAGAAGCCCCCATGTCAACCATTCTTTATATTAGAGTGTGCTAAATGCTGTGAGTTCTGAAGGAGGCATAGGAAGGTAGACCATATCAGACCTACAAACCACCAGTTATGTTTTTAGGATTCATTTACTTACTATAAAGCACCCCATCCTGGAATAGCTCCTCCTGGTTCTGACTGGTCTCCTTTCTGAGAGAAACTCCACCCCTACTGCTAAAACTGGCCTAGGAGCTGCCCAGTCTAGATTCCTTCACCCTCCATTACCACTTTTACTGGCATAGGTGGCTTACTTGGTGAGCTGGTCCAGATCCTCATCCTTCATCAGGTCATCAAGCCTCCCCAGAATATAGCTGTTGTACTTGTCCACTGGCCATCAAAACTGGACATAAGGGCATGGTGGTGCATGCTGGTAATCCCAGCAACTTGGGAGGCTGAGGCAGAAGGATCTCAGGTTCAAGGCTAGCCTCAGCAACTTAGTAAGGCCCTAAGCAACTTAGTGAGACCTTGTCTCAAAATAGAAAATAAGGGGGGGGGGCCTAGGGATGTGGCTCAGTGCTTGAGCATCACTGAATACAATTCCTAAAAAAAAAAAAATCACAATTTAAAATTGGACGTGGGAACTTCAAAAGATACCTCAGTGACAATCACATTTTTCCTCGCTGTTGAGAGCCACAGCCAAAGGGGCCCCAGCAAACTTCCAGCTGCCAGCAAACTTCCAGCTGCCGACTGATGATTGGCTCACAGCAGCCCCAGCAACATCTAGCTGATTGGCTCCTCTGCGGTGATGCTCATTGGAGATGCTCATTGAGCTGTTTCCCCGCCCTTTCAGACTTCCAGCTGATGATTGGCTCACAGTGGCCCCAGCAACATCTAGCTGATTGGCTCCTCTGTGGTGATGCTCATTGGGCTGTTTCCCTGCCCTTTCAGACCACGGAGCTGCTCATTGAGGGACTTTTTTGGCTCCGCCCACGTGACTCAGCCAATCGGCCTCAAGAGCAGGAGGATTGTGGGAGGTGGAGAGAGGCTGGTGTTGGGGTGAGAGGCTTGTGGGAAGCCGGTCGTGGCAGTTGGGCTCTGAGGGTTTTTTCCTGAGGAGCTGTTTTGTTTGGCGTGTGTGGTTCTAAAAATAAAGTTAGTTTCTTTTGACAAGTGGCTCCTGAATTGTGCCCAGCCAGACTGCGGCACCTCGCCTCTTACTGCATGTCAGCAGCCTTACTTCTCCCAATGAATGAGATCAATGACACCTAACAACTGGTGACTTCTGTCCTGGCTTTCTCTTCTCTTGGCAAGACCAAGGAGTCTGAGCTACCTGTCAATCTAAGGTGACCAACCAGTCGTCATGGCAAGAGCTAGATGGAATTCTTGCTTTGTTTTTAGTTAGAAGCATTCCCCTCTAAGAAGCAAACTTTGGTCTCACATAACCTTTAGGAAGAAGCATTTTCCCCAACTGGATCACAGCTGGTGAGAGTAATCAGGATGGCTTCTCCTGGTCCAGCACATTGTACCTGTTGGAGACAAACCACATAAGTCACCAACTGAGGATCCATGGTGCATCCTGGAGGATATACCTTATCTTCAAAGAGTATCCTTTCCACTGGCACCTGAGCTATGCCTGTGAAGAAGGTAGTCCCATCTGTTTATCCAGCCAACATCTTCTGGGTGATGTGATATGTGACCAGTTTGCTGAGGGCCATTGCCAAGTAGGAATGACGCATCAAAATTTCCTTGCTAGCGTACCCCATGTTAAATGGATTTCGCTGTTGACATTGCATGTAAGGTGACCTTGCTCAAGGACCAAGGCGGATCCGGGTTTAGAGCTGATCAGGTTTGAGGAAGTATCCCGCTCCTTGAGTTTAAGGCGGTCCCGGTTTAAGACAAGTTTAGGGCGTTCCCGGTTTAAGACAATAGGGGTTTTAGGGAAGTTAGAGGTTGAAGATTATTGCTACTGGGATTAGGGCGTTCCTGCTGCTTGTTCCCGTTGAGTTCTCGTGAGATTAAAATAGGATTTTGGAAAAAAGCCTCGGGGAGTAGGTGAATGGGGCGGCAGCAGAACTGGAATTGCCCCAGAGCGTGTGTGGAGGCCGGTGTGAGTTCGGGAATAAAGAATTGCTGTTTGAATCTACAAAGCTGTGTGGTGGCTCGTGATTCTGTGCCCAGCCAAGACATTGGCACCAGTTGACATCATGGTCACATATCCACTGCAATTGTCCTTCACTATAAAGTGGGTCCCTTGGCCCAAGCAGTGTTACACACTGGTGAATCACCCTCTGCTAGCCTTCAGATGGTCCTTTCTCATAGAAGACGTTGCTCAATGTCTTGCAAGTGGGTGCTCCCTCCCAAGAATAAACTGATAGTATTAGGGTGGAGGAAGGGTCACCTGTGCAACAACAGCAGATGACACAGGAGTCTGAGCTACCTGTCCAAACAGCTTACTTGTGTCTTCTGGCACTAGTGCCTGCACGCAGGTATCCCACTTCCATCTTACTTGGGATTGTTCTTGGACCTTGGTGTGTCTGAGAGAAGAGAACTCAGCTCCTGATGGCCAGGTTTTGCCTCTACATGGACCTGATACCATACCAAGAGCTCTTTTAAGAGGTGAAGACAGCATGGTTTTCTCCAGATCCCTAGGGATCTCTACTGTGTATGTCCTATTAGGAGAATGGTAACTTTTCACTTCTTAAGTTCCTCTAATATCATGAAGTCCATCAGTCAGGTCTATAACCCAGGAAGCTGGGATTCTTTTACCTTGAACTTTATGTATAACCACTTTCTGCCCTGGGTTCCCCTCCAAACTGAAAATCATCCACATCAGTAGGTCAATGGATCAGAGCTGTGATCCCAAATGTGAGGCCTACTGCCTCAAGAGACCTACGAGGTGTTGTGCTTATGTCTTGGTGGTAGAGAATGGAGAGACAATAATCTGTCTTTTAGTTTGAAGGGGATGCCCCAGCATGATCCAGACCACAGGATCCCTTAAAACTTCATTAATATAATGAGCACTGGAATATTTGTTGAGTGTATCTCCCATGGTCTATTGTTGTATGCATCTTATGAATTCTTCCTGTATACTTGCCATTTCCTATACACCCCACTATGCTTATCAAAGTGGCATCATTTCAGTAACCAAGGCAGGCATGGTGGGACAGACCTGTAATCCCAGTGCCTAAAGAGGCTGAGGCAGGAGGGTTGTGAGTTTAAGGCTAGCCTCAGCAATTTAGTGAGGCCCTAAGCAATCTAGTAAGACCCTTATCTCAAAATTGAAAAGGGCTGTGGATATAGCTCAGTAGTTAAGCACCCCTGGGTTCAATCCCTAGTACAAAAGAAAAAAAAAACTGACCAATATGACATTCTATGAAATGTCTAGATGGCCCCAATCCCCTCAGCCATTATTATAACAGAGAGTAAAAGAGCTCATATAGCCCTAGGCCAGGTCATAAATGTATTCTGTTGCTCACCTCATGTAATGTGAAGTGCTTTGAGCCTCCTTCTTGTTAGGTAAGGGGGAAAAATGCATTCACCAGATCAATGGCCACATACCCTGTGCCTAAGGCCATGCTAATCTGTCAAGCAATGATACTGCATCTAGAGAAGCAATTGCAAATGGGGTCCCACTTGGTTGAGTGGTAGTTCACAGTCATCCTCCAGGACCCATCTGGGTTTGGTAGGGGCCAGGCTGGTGAGCTAAATGAAGATATGATAAAAACCCCTGCATCTTTCAGGTCTTTAAAAATAGCACTCGTTTCTGCCATTTCCCTCCCTTTAGGATGCAATATTGGGGGGGGGGGAGATTCTGAGGCCACTTGTCAATTCCCATTCCAATAGCTCTAACCCAACATGCTAAAGGGAACAAAGTTATGATCCTGCCAAATAGCAAGTCAATTCCAAATACACATTCAGGGAACAGGGAAACAATCACTGGATGGGGTAGTGAAGCACTTGGAGGACCCAGTGGATCCATTATAAACCAAACTTAGTAAGACTGTACTCATCCTTTAATTTCCTAGGTGTCAAGGTCAACTCAAACCCTGTGTCCAAAAGTCATTAGGTATTCTGTTCTCTCCAAATTATGGAGACCCAAGTAAATAGTCATATACCCCCATGAGGAAGAATTGAAGAAATTATGCTATTATATGTTTGCTATGGTTTTGCAAGGTCTTTTCCTCTGGAGACCTGGCCTGTCTTTCTGTTGATGGGTCCCAGGTCTAATTACTGGCTCAAGTCTAGGAACCAGGCAAGGAATCATAACTTTCATTACGGTGACTTGTCTCAGTCTCCTGAGTATTCATCCTGAACTTCTTTGGGATACAGAGATTCTGCAGTACCCAAATTACCTTCCCAGCTATATGCCCCCACCCCACTGCCGGTACCATTCTGTACTATGCTCACAGCTCTCTGCAAGTCAGGGCCCCCTCTGAGTTTTGACCCTGCTCCTCATGATGACTGCGCCTACTCTGTTTCTGGTTATTAAGTGACATCACCTGGCCCCTCTTATTCGTGGATTCTACCATCCCTACTGCTATAAGAGAGTAAAATTCTATAACAGAATATCCTATATTGTTAGTCCTAGCCCACAGAGGACAGTCACCACTGAGCTTCTTCGTGACACTGGTGTCAAAAATATGGTTCTTATCACTTTGGTAAATGTGGGGGGACTCCAGGGTCTCTCTTAGGAGGTAAGCAATAGTGGGATTCAGGCTTGCATGGTAGATCAATATAGCGTACCCCCCTCTGTAAGCCTTTTGAACTCTTCTCACACTGACTGCCATGGGTTTCTAGAACTTCCACTTCACATAGTATTTATACCTTCATTTCTCTAAGCTTTCAAGATTCACTCTGGCAGCAAGCTAGCTCAGTACCAGGGTAGTCTACCTTGTCATATGGGTAAATCCTAGATAAGAATGCTCCCACATCCTAATTAGAGTAAGTTATACTCCAGGTATATATAAAATACACTCTAATGACATGTATATCTAAAAAGAATTTTAAAAGGTAAAAAATAATGCTCCCATAGCAAAGCAAAATTGAAAAACAAAATTCTCATTCCGTTTATTTTTACAACCTTTGATCTAGCACCCTCAGAATGCAGCCCCACACATAGCTCCCAGCTCTGGAGATGCATATGGTCTTGCAAATCACTTGAAATAGCGTCCCTTGCCTCCTTGGCAGGCCCAATGCGGCTATGACCAGTTGTGACTTGTCCCTAGTTACTAGGCTGGTGTCCAGGAAGGAAAAGGACAGTTAAATCCTGAGGGGTATACACTTTCTCTGGCAAGACACAGGCACCTGCACCATCTTCCAGCAAGGGAGGAATGTCAGTCTTTAAGAGGGAAAGGGTTGTTTCTGCAGGTCCAGATGGTTCTGAGAAACCTGAGATTCAGTTTTTAGTGTATCAGCCCAAATGTCCCCATTCCAAATCTCAGGGCCCATTCATTTCCAATTAGCCTGATTAGTCCTGATTTTAGCATGACTTAGTGGGATTGAGAACTCAGCTTCTCTGTAACTCTGCTACCCTGGCATTAAGGTCACAGGCCTAATCCTTACCTCTTTCTGCCCTCCAACTTTAGGCAATAAAATTCTCTTTTTATGCTTCCAAGGAGGCCCTTTGTGGTAAGTTGGTGACTAATTACCTTTAGTCTTTTATTTCCTTCTTTAAGACATCAACAGTTATGTTTCCTTAGTCCTTATAATTACTATTCCCCCCAAAACTCCTCGAGTACCTGAGATATTATACCTGCCAGAATATTTCCATCAGTAGCCCACCCTGCCCCACCACCAGGGACAGTTTAAACAAATGGAACAAGTTTCTGTTAGGGCTTCACCTACCACCAGGGTCAGGATCCTCACTGCACGTTGGCTGGTAGATGATCCGGCTCCCAGATCCCATTTTAATATCTATTTCCTGGCCCCTTTCCCATATCCAATATTATAGGTCCATTTGCCTCCGAAGCAGACTTTGGAATGGAGGTTTGCTTACAGGTAACTTATTGGGAAGTGATTTTGAGAGTAAAGGAATCAGAGTTGATCTGAAGTTGATCAACAGCAATGTGGCTGCAACAGAAGCCTTAGCCAATTCCACAGAGAGTGCCAGAGCTAGACTGATCTTCGGAGAGGTCCCACATTGACACAGGGGACCAGATCCTTCTAGAGCACATTGCGCAGACATTGGATAATCAGCTGCCTCTGAGAAGGGGCCAAACCTTGGATGAGACAGAGCCCTTCCATTACAGGCAATGTCTGGGGAGGGTCTAAGCCATGTCTCATCAGTAGCAACACTTCCAGCAGCAAGGAGAACAAGTGCCTTTGTCCCCAGGGGGATCTGGGTCATTCACAATAACATTTCACTACAACCCCCAAAACTGGTCCAATTGTGAAGGTTAAGAAATTTTGGGCCAGTGCCACCCCCACCCCCTGCAACAGCATGCAACAGACTTGTCAAAGAGAATTCTGCTCACAGAAGTGACTCATGTGGGCCACGGCTTCATGGATACACTGGTCAAGGAAAAGGGGTAGGGAGACAGGGAGTCTACCACGCGGCCTGCGCAGTGGTTTCATTAATGAGGTACTAGGCATAAAGTTAGTTAGAAGAGATCGAAATAAAACACACAGACAGTACCTTATTTCTATTGCTAGGTCCGAGACGGCTAACCTCTCTGGTTCCCACCTCTAGCCGACCAGCAGGGCAGCGAGGATTACTCTGGGCTAGCAGGAGAGAGAGAGAGTGAACACGCCGGGGAGTAGCCTTTTATTTGGGGAACAAGAGATTCAGGGGAGAATTCCATCCAATGAAGGTTGAGGGGGGCTGCACTCCAAGGTCAGGGTCAGTGATTGGGTCCCCGGGGTCAGTGGTCAGGCACACCCCCACACGGATGGGCTCTCTCATCAGGAAAGGGTCGGGAAAGCTTCGACAGAGCCAAAGCGCCTCAGGCCCTTAACGGGAGTCACCCAATCACGTGTCAGAATGGCTCCCCACAAGGGAGTATGCCTCACTTTACTTCTTCTAGGCCACCACAAAAAATATTTGCCCACCATCAAATTCATATCTTAAAACCTAATCCTCAAATGTGATAGTATTTGGACAAGGGCCCTCTGGGAGGTGAATAGACTGAGGTGGAGCCATTGCGAATGGGATTAGTGCCCTTATAAAAAGAGAACCAAGAAAGCCTCACACCTTCTGCCATATGAGGACTCAGCAAAAGGATGACCAGGGGACTAGGGTTATAGCTCAGTTGGTAGAGTGCTTGTTTCACATACACAAAGCCCTGGGTTCAATTCCCAGCACCACAAAAAAAAAAAAAAAAAAAAAAAAAAAGACCAGGGAGTAGACCTTCATCCAGTTCTATAGACACCCTGACCTTGGATGCCCCAGCCCCCAGAATTGCTGATGTTTGTTTAGGCCACCTGGTCTTTGGTATTTTTATTATAGCATCCTGAATGGACAAGGATGTGTGCAAAGCACGTTTGTCCATAGAAACAATGCTCCATCACTGGTGCTCAGCCTCAAACCGTCACTTAAAATAGAGTAGCCAAATATTTACCTGAAATTTGCAAAGCAACCTTAGACTAGGTTCTTCTACCCAATCGCCCATCAACAAGGAGCAGTCCAGGGAATGAGGAGTGTTGCTGGAGAAAAGAATTGTTGAATGACAGAGATACACACACACACACACACACACACACACACACACACACACACATCTATATTCAACAACAGAAGTGGGAGAAGGGTGTGTCCAGGAAATAGGAAAAGAGGATTATATTTGGAGACACTTTATGTAACAATCACTGAACAGACTAGTTCAGTCAAACCCCACAACCCTATTAGGAAAGCATTACTTCTTTGAGGGAGAGAAAACCAAGGCTCAGAGTGGTTAAAGTCTTAGCCAAGGGCACACAGTTACTAAGTAGAAGAGTCTATATTTCAAGGAAGATCTAACTTCATGCAAAATTCTCTCAAACATACACACAGATGACTACTGCCTCATCTTCTCCCCCTACCTGGGCTCCAACAAGACTACACTGAGCCACCTTGGATACACAGCTGTCCATAACTGCCACTTTCAGTATTTTCTCTGCTTTTAAAGGAAGGATTTGTCACTTGTTACCCAATTATATTTGTCATAAGAAAAATCTGAGAGCTCCACAAAAGCCCAAACGAGCCTTTAATAACTAAAACATCACAGCCAGAATTTCTAATATTATAGACCAGAGCAGTTGGGTACTGGGAACTTGAAGAGCCATTGCTTCAAGATCTAAAATGGTTTTCCAGATGACAAAAGAGTTTATTTCTTTAAGAAACAAAACTTTTTATTAAGCTTCCTACAATTTCCATCCAGACTTTCCTATATCCTTAAATAGGGGTGATAAATTAGAGAGCACTAACTAATGTTTATTTTACAATAATGACTCCCAGGATTACTGAGCTGGACGGTCCCAGGCTGCTGTGTTGTTGAAGTTCCTGTGCTAGCCCTTCAGAGTGTTTCTGCCTCCTCCCTGATGCGGGTCACCTCTCCCTGCTGTCAGTGTGATCTGTCTACCTCAGCCTTTAATGTGTTTTTTCTAAATACAAGAGGCCTGAAAACAAAACAAACAGACCTGCTAGAACTACATGCTACATAATTGTAACTACATTCTAAGCCAGAGGGTCCCTTCCTTGACAAAGCCAGCAGAGGTTCACACTTTGGTCCACGTAAGAACTATTTATCAAGCACCTACTATGTGCCACTATGTGCTGGGGATACAGCAGGAAACAAAAAACAAAAAAGAAGGCCCCTTCCTTCGTGAAGTTTACGCTGTATTGAGATCAAGAAAAATTGGAGATACCTCTTCTCCGTATGCAAAGGCCACTTTTGCTCACTTTCCAGTTCCTGTGTTTCCCAAGGGTAGGGCAGGCAGGACGTTGAATTCCCCGCAGGTGAGGTTACCATCTTGTCAGTACTAAAGACACTCATTGTGCAGTCCTGTTAGTAAAGCAAAGCTGATAGAGAACCATTAGTTCCATAATTCCAGTACACTGTGGATTAAATGGGCCTTGGTAGGCTGATCTGGGAAGCTAGCCACCATCTGCACCTCTGTTTCTATAAGAAAATATTTTCCAAGTTCTAGACAACGGACTTTGAAATGCACTTTTGGAACAGAACTGATTTGTAAATTTAGAACCTCCTCTACTTCACTATAAAGGCACCCAACAACTAGAACATATTTGACCCAAGGGTTAGAAATGAAAATATCTGGGTACTAGCCAGCACCCCAATTGCTAGAGTGGGTACTGTAGAGTCACTGAAACTCTATGAACATCAGTTCCAACACATATCTACTGGGTTTCACTAAGACCTATTACATACACAGGAGCTCTGCTGTTTGAAGAACAAGTTTGAAGCGCAACATTTAAAAGAATCAATAAAGCCAGACACTGTAGCTCATGCCTCTGATCCCAGTTACTTGGGAGGCTGAGGCAGGAAGATTGCAAGTTCAAAGCCAACCAGGGCAACTTAATGAGACCTGACTCAAAAATTAAAAAGGGTTGGAGATGTAGTTCCGTGATAAAGCACTGGGTTCAATCCCCAGTACAATAATAATAATTTCTCAAATGAATGAATAGCTAAATGAATGCAATAAGTGAATGAGGAAACGCCACTTCCATTCTGAATTGAAGAACATTTCCTAGAGGCTTGTTTCTTTTTCCCTGAGGCTTGTGACCCAAAGTCTAAACATTTGGGAAGGAAATAGAATCATTGTCCCATTCCTGGGGATCCCAACTGAGAACCTGAGCTTCGGATAGAATCCCAAAGAAAGGGGCTGGGGATGTGGCTCAACTGGTAGCGCACTCGCCTGGTGTGCATGCAGCCCGGGTTCGATCCTCAGCACCACATACAAAGAAAGATGTTGTGTCCGCTGAAAACTAAAAAAAAAAAAGAATCCCAAAGAAAGAGTTGTTTGCACAGGCTCATCTGATAGATTACGAGGGCCGGGAATGGATGCAAATGGCTAAGCAGCGTGGACTTTTTTGGTAAAAGGAAGAGTACTTGAGAGAAAAAAAAAATCAAACCAAAAAATGAGCTTCACACATCATCACTCCCTTCCTCCCCGGGACCAGGGCCAGTTTCATTCTAGACCTATGAAGGAGACAGCCTTCCCTGCCTTCCCCAGAGGCATGGAGCAGCCCTGTCGGGAGGGGCATAGCTACTCTGTAATTGTACTGTGCAAGCCCAGATCTCAAGGTCATGTTCTGACCCCAGATGATCTTTCTCCCACCTCCTCCTTCTTCAGGCACCCCACTCCTTGCCCCATCCCAAGAAGGATGGCTTCAGAGAAAGGCAGGCACACCAAGGTCTTTCTCTGCAAGGACAACATGAATGGGAAACTCAGACAAGAAAGTCCAGGAGACCTGGGAGCTGTCACCATGAGCCCTGGGAAGGAAGATTTATGTCAAGGACCAGGATGTGAACATTCCCATGAATTATCCCTTTGTGCCAAGGTAAATTGGATGGGGAAGAAACGCAAGTGAAGGAGGCAAAGCCTGTGCTTGGCTGCGATCCTCACTGCACCTGGGGAAGGAGGCCCTTCCTTAAATTCTCGTAACTTACACAACTACCCGGAGCCGATGACTCTTCCAGGCTTTCCCACATAAGAATAACTAACATGGGTTGAGTACTTCGTAGGCCTGGCATCTTAATTGTGTTGACTCATTTTACCTTAAGAAACCCTGTGAGGTCAGTGCTATAACTCTCTCCCACTTCAGAGATGAATGAATCAAGGCAGGAAGAGGTTGGTAACATGTCCACAGTCACACACAGCTCAGAGTGGCACTCTTGCCCACCATGCCATCCTTGTACTGTACTCACGGAAAGGATAAGGAAACCATGAGATGAGTCAGAATAACTGTGTTCATCAGCTTTCCATCCCTGTAACAAATACCTGAGACAGTCAACTTATAAACAAAAAAAGTTTATTTTGGCTCACCATTTTGTAGATGCCAAATCAGGACTGGTTGGCCCCCAGGAGGGTGAGACCTGTGGTGAGGCACCATGTCAGGGTACAAGCTGGTTGCAGACAAAAGCCACTCCCCTCATGGCCAGGAAACAAAAAAAAAAAAAAAAAGAGGAAGGGGTTGGGTTAGCCCGTTCCCCTTCAAGAACATGCCCCCTGATAACCCAAAAGCCTTTCACTATGTCCTTCAGCTTAAGATTCTACCACCTCCCACAGCACCACCCTGGAGACCAAACCTTGAACACATGGGCTTTGGGGGACATTAAAGATCTAAACTATAGCAATGACACATCCCCTTTCTCCTTAGAGAAGGACATTTCCAAGCTCCCCAAGTGACATTTGCCCCCACTCAAGAATCAGACTACAGGGATTTTACAAACTAGAAAATGCCCTTCTTGGTCACATAGAGAGACACAGTGCCTGCTATAGGTTCTCAATGGCCTCAAGAGAACCAGGAATAAGGGGACTCAAGAGTTCTGACTGATGTTTGTTTCAAACATTCCAGGGGTAACCCCAATACACATTGTGGAATACTTTCTTCCATATTTTTCTATGCATCTATAAATATCACCATAGATTCATAGAGATATATTTTTACATTCTTCCTTATTCACTTCACATTACATCATGACAATTTCCCATCTTTCTGGAAGGCAATGGAGTGTAGTGGTTAAGACCACCATTTGGACCATCAGAAAGCTCGGGTTCAAATCTTGGCTCTAGCACTCTGTGACCTATCAATTCCTTCGTCTTTAGCTCTTTCTTCATTATCAAATTTTTTTTAGCTTAACTGAGGTATGATTGACAGATTTCATTGGTTAAAAAAAATCTCCAAAAATTGATAAACAAGGGGACAGATTGTGAGAGGGGAGACCCGTGTAGGAACCAAGCTATGGGGTTAACTTCTGTGTCCCCCAGGGAGCCCTCCAGCTCCAGTGCCTGGACAAACCTCCATCCTCCAGGTAAAAGGTCAGGCAGGCACTGGGGAGGCTTGTCTGGGAGGCCACAGGCTTGGATTCACACCCAGAGGAGTCTGAATGCTTCCCATTCCCACTGGGGACCCCAGCAACTCTCAAGGCACCCAGGCTTTGGTGTCTCCACTTGTTGTGTCCATCTGAGGACATTGCCACCTTTCAACAGGGTCATATCTCCCTCAAAGTTGGCCTACTTTTATAAGCATGAGTCTTGTTCCACTGGATGGGGACTGTGTTCTTTTACATGACAGAGAGAATAAACTCAGTCTTGGGCCCCCGAGCAACCAGGGGCTCCCAGGAGCAGAACCAGCATTTCCTGAGCCCGGGCTGTGCCTTGGCCACAATGGGATGTTTGTCTGTGCATTTTTATGATCATTTGGCCTAAGGAGCATGGGTACCACAGAGCTTTCCTAGACCCGCCCTGCACCCCATGTGCAACCTCACAAGGTGGAAAGTGCAGGCTGAGCGAGGGCAGGCTGCACACCTAGCACCCTCACCAGTGGCGTGGCCTGTCCTGTCCTCTCGCCAGCAAAGAACATCAGCATCTGCCGCCGGCAAAGGAAATTAGGAGGTCTCAAGGTCGGGAGGGGATGGCAGAGCTGTCCAAAGCCATCTGAAAGGAACTGGGGAGATGGGAGGGGGAGGGCAGAAGAGAGGTGCCAAGGGCACTAAGCACGGTGTGTCTGTGACCCTCGGCGGAGGCTGGCTCCACGTTGATTTCCTCCCAGAAGCCTGACGGCAGCGCAGACGTTCACATGCTACGTATCAAAGTTCTCAATAACATGTACTTCCTGCCAGAGCCCAGAGCCGCCTTCTTTGCCAGCATGAGGGCTCTGGGAGCCAAAGGGTGCCAGGAAGGAAAGAGGCAGAGGGTGGGTAAAGCTGGTAAAGCTTCCCTGAGGGCCACCCAGCCTCCCTGTGACAGGCTCCAGCCCTGCCACCCCTCCTGCCTCCCCAGCCTGCTCCCTCTCCTCTCCCAAGTTGCAGAGGGTGCCCTGGCCACATGCTGGTGGGACTGGTTTTACGGGAATCTGTGAAACTTAGCCCCTATAAGGTGGGATTCCTCCCCCTCTTTTTTTTTCCTTTTCCCACGCTCCCCCCCACCCCACCCCACCCCTTTTTTTCCAGAAACAGGGCCTGTGGCTCCACACCTCTGTTACACATATTGGTTCTGACAGCTCAAATTAATATGTCAGATGCTGCGATCCTCGCTGGCGACAGGCCTTTTGACCCTATCAGCGCAATCTGCTTCCCTGATTGAAAATCTCTGTGCCTCAAATTGATTCAGAGTTTTATAAACATCCTGCAGCCACAATCCAAGAAAGCCACCAAGGAAAAGCCTGGGAGAGCTGCCCTTGCTGGGCTCTGCCCCCACCCCCCATCAGTGGGGCAGCAGGGCAGGACACACAAAGGGGTTAAAGAAAGGTCCAGCCTGAGCCAAGAGTCCCAGAGACCCCTAAATCATCCGTGCTCGAGGTCTGGAGGGGACAGACCCACATCCACCCTGTCTGTATTTGAAAACACGATTGGAATGATCCAGTGGGAAGGTACCTGATGAGGCAGTGAAAGGCCTGGGTTGTTGAGCTCTGTCATCCACTTCCTGTGTGACCTTGGAAAAGTTCCTTTATCTCTCTGAAACTTAAATTTTCTCTTAATAAAATGAGGATGATCATAACCATTCACAGTAGCTCAGCAGGATTACTGTAAGGAGGGAATGCGACAAGGCATTCTGAGAGCACTGGCAGAACACCGAACATCATGAGTGGTTGTAATAGTGCACAGAGGCAATGGATAAAACAAAATTGGTAAAATGTTGATGATCATAGATGCTGGGAGATGGATACATGGGAATCCACTAGGCTCTGTGCTCTCCCCTCTAATTTTGTGTTTTTGAAAATTTCCAAAATACATTTTTTAAATAATAGACATCAACTCATAAAGTGCTTAAGTCTTACTAGTATGTGTGTGTGCATGTGGGTGTGTTTGTGGGTGTGTGTGTGGACATACCCACAAACAATCAGAGAGTGAGGAACAAGCAGAGCTCTTTGTGTGCAGACGGGTCTGAGAGGTTTCTGCCACGCAGGGCCCCGGGCAGTTCCTCCGAAGTTCCTCCACCAGCCCCCACCACCCTTCCTGGGTCTGGAGCCCGGCCCTTGGCGACAGGAAGGTGACTTCTCCATTGACCTGCTGTCTCCTGAGTAGCACCTTGAGCCCTTGGAGTGCAAGGATGGGAATACCTAGCAGTGACCTCAGTCCCTGGCACCCAGCAGAGCACACACCGTGGTTAAACAGCTAATCCACTCCTAGAACACACACCCACTCCACTGGCTTTGCAATGCTAGGGTATCCCTCCAGTCAGTCAGCCAGGATGCTTCCAGCACCTTCCACTCTGCTACCTTCCCTGTAGTGCAGCCTCTTGGGTACGTGACCCCCAGTCAGCCTGAGGAAGTGGACGGAGGAGACCACCATCTTTACTAGGACTCCTCAGAAGGCGGGGAGGCTTTCAGGACTCCATTTTGCTGTGCCTACCAGGAAACTCTCATGGGCTTACACACTTGGAGCATCTGCCTGACCCCAACATCAGGACCACGCATCTGCTGGCCAGCCCCTCCAGAGCAGATTCCCATGGAGGCAAGAAGCGCAGGCTCTAGGATGCTGGCAATTCTCTTCTCCCCACCCTGACAGTGCAACAGAAAGAACACAGAATTCCTTCCCAGTTAGCCAGGTACAGTGGTACCTGCCTGTAATCTCAGCTGTCTGTAATCCCAGCTCCTGGGGACTGAGGCAGGAGGATCACAAGTTCAAAGCCAGCCTGGGCAACTTAGTACGTCCCTGTCCAAAAAGAAAATAAACTTCTCTGAGACCCAAGGGTAACCACCATCCCTCTTGCTATAGTTTCAACCTGGAATGTTTCCAAAGGCCCAAGTGTTAAAGAGTTGGTCCCGGCTTGTTGCTATTGGGAGGTGGAAGAATCCTTTAAGACGTGAGGCCCAGTGGATGGTCTTTAAGTGATTGGGAGATGGCCCTCAAAGGGGCCCGTGGGAGCCTGGTCTCTTTCCCTCTCTCTTCCACCTCCCAGTCATCAGGTGAGAGGTTTTGCTCCACCACACACTCCAACCACACCACCATGATGTACTGCGCGATCACAGGCCCCAAAGCAAGGAATCATCCAATTATAGACCGAAAATTCCAAAACTGAGACAAAACAAACCTTTTTTCTTCATAAAGTGATTATCTCAGGTGTTTGCTAGAGTGATGGAAAGCTGACTATGCTTTCAAGAAAGTACCCTGTCACTTGGTACCATCAAGAAAGTTCCAGCTTGGTGGTACACGCCTGTAATCCCAGCTACTGGGGATACTGAGGCAGGAAGATCACAAGTTCAAGACCAGTCTGGGTCTCTGAGACCCTATCTCAAATAAAAATAAAAGGGGCTGGGGTTGTATGTCAGTGGTAGAGCACTTGGTTAGTATGTGTGAGGCCTTGGGTTCATCCCCAGTACCAAAAAGAAAAAAAAAAGTATCATTTGATTCATTCCACCCTCCCCTTCTCTCACTGCTCCTATCAGGCTGTGTCTGGTGGGAAACAGGGTGGAGAGGAGAAAGGAAGGAGAAGGTAAAGGCTGGCTATGACTTCCAAGTGAACTCAAATTACACCCATAGTAGGGCCTCATCTGAACCCAGGGGAGGAACTTAGCAATCTCAGCTCCTCAGGCCAGGCCAATGGTCATCATGACGCAGGTCAGCAGCCTCGCTGAAAAGCAGGCGGCTCCCTCCCACTGACCAGCTCCCTGAGCCTCTGGAGAAATAACAGCCTGAACACAGTCACCTCCCCGCTTTCTTCCCAACCCTTCCGCTCCTCCACCCCCAGCTGTCACAAATCAAAATGCTTTCTGGCCAGCCTCCTCAAGCATAAGACAAAATACTCACTCCCTGCAAGTTGCCTCTAAATAGACAACGACAAACGGATATGACATTTGTGTCTTTGAATTCCATCTGTCTGGGGAGCTCTTGGTCTCCAGCGCTACCGAACTGGTCCCAGACATGTTCGGTCCAGGGTAACACAAGGCCTTGGACTCAGATCCTGGCTCCTCCACTCACCAGCATGTGACCTGGGGCAAGTGCCTTAACCATTCTGTGCTTCAGTGTCTGCATCTACAAAGTGGGAATCCTCCGTGGGCCTGTTGCAGGAATGGCTGAGCTGGTATCTCTGAAGCACGAGGAATAGTGGGCAACACATCATAAATTAGCGTTCTTAGGCCTGGGACTGGGGCTCAGCGGTAGCACACTTGTCTGGCATGTGTGAGGCACTGGGTTCGATTCTCAGCACCACATATAAATAAATAAAATAAAGGTCTATCAACAACTAAAAAATACTTTAAAATTTAGCATTCTTGCACATTAGCTGCCACCTTCATCGTCTCTGTTCACTAGGAACCCTTGTCTCTGGCTCACTAAAAGCTGATCTTTTTCTTCTCTTCATCCACAAGCAGCTTACTCACCACTTCATTCACCAAGCAGTCTGTTCTCAAAGTCCAAACTGTGTCTCAAAACTAAAATAGGCTGTTTCTTTCCCAAACTCCCTTCTTCAGGCCAGATTCTGGCTCATTCATGGCACCTCGTGACCCCTCAAAACGTTGGATTTTTCCCCTGCACAACCAACAAGATCTCCTTTGTTCATCCATGGGCTCGTATGAATAATGGCCGCCAGTCTGCAAAGCTCTTTTACTGACAATAAACTATTAATCCTTTATGGAGGCTGGGAAACCTAAGGGGTTGGCTTGCGGCCTTTCCTTTCCCACTAGCAGTTGGTAAATGGCAGAGCCAAAGTCGGGCTCCTGGCCTGTCTGACCCCAGGTCCTCTCTGAACATCACCTGCTCCCAGGAGATGCAGGAGATTATACACCTGAGAAAGAACTAAGGGGAAATGGGTGCTGGAGAAGCTGCCCTCTCCAGTTCCCCAAGGGCGAGCATAAAATTGGGAGACTGGCCCCACGGCCTCTGTGTGGAAACTGTATGTGCACACTGACATTCTGCTGTTGGTGGAAGCGAAGGAGGATTATTATACAATAATTTCTTTCTTAGTAAGGAAAAAAATTAGAATCCTCTGGGACTTTGGGCAAGTCACTTTCTTTTCCGGTCCTAATCAGTTATACATGACAGCAGAATGCATTTTGACACATTGTATACAAATGGAGCACAACTTCTCATTCCTTTGGCTGCACACCTTACAGAGTCACACTGGTGTGCAATCATACATGCACATTGGGTAATAATGTCCATCTCATTCCACCATCGTTCTCTCCTCCACACACCCTCCCCTCTATCCTCACTTCTCTCTGCATAATCCAAGTTCCTCCATTCTTCCCCATCCCCCACCCCCATTATGGACCAGTATCTGCTTATCAGAAAAAAACATTCAGCATTTAGTTCTTTGGGATTGGCTTGTTTCACTTAGCATGATATTCTCTAGCTCCACCCATTTATTTTTTATTTATTTATTTATTTTTGCATTACAATTCTTAATACACCTTTATACCACAATTTATCATATCTCTGATAGTATATAAGGTATGTTGACACCAAATTCACATCTTAATACATGTGCTTTGTTTAATGATGAGGGTTTCCTTTCACCATCCATGCTTTCCCCTTCTCTCTCTCTTTCCCTCCCACCCCTATTCCCTATCTAGAGGTAATCTTCCTCCCTTGCTCTCCCTCTAGCTCCATCCATTTACCTGCAAATGCCATAATTTCATTCTTCTTTAAGGCTGAGTAATATTCCATTGTATATATGTACCACATTTTCTTTATCCGTTCATCTGTTGAAAGGCACCTAGGTTGGGCCACAGTTTAGCTATTGTGAATTGACCTGCTATAAATACTGATGGGGCTGCATCACTGTAATATGCTGATTTTAAATCTTTGGGGGATAAACTGAGGAATGGGATAGCTGGGTCAAATTGTGTTTCCATTCCAAGTTTTCTGCAGAATCTCCATACTGCTTTACATAGTGGTTGCACCAATTGCAGTCCCACCAGCATATACAAGTGTGCCTTTTTTCCCATATCCTCGCCAACAATTACTGTTGTTTATATTCTTGATAATGGGCAAGTCACTTTCTTATAAATAAAAGGTTAGATCAGACGAGTATTAACATCCCTTCCTGCTCTCAAGTTTTTAGATTCTAAGACAATGACTCTCCTATCCATTAGAACTGATAAGAAATTTATAGAACTAGCACATAGTAGGTGCTCAAACAAATGCAGCTTCCTTCCTCTGTTTGGTCCTTTCCAAAAGAGAAAAGTATGCCAGCACACTGGTGTGGCCAAGATGCCCGTCAGCTTGGGCCAGGCTCTTCTGAAGGCAGCAAGTGGCCACAATTGTCATGTTAGGAAGAACTGTGCTGTCACCACCACCCCCCCCCCCAGCATTCTGCATAAGTTTCCCTTTACTCCACCGGCCTCCAGGAGCAAAGATGCTGGCCTCTACTATCAGACAGTGGCTCCTTCACTCAGTTCACATGGGCTGGGCACAGCAAAAGTGCCAGGCTGAGTCAGCAGACCCAAAAGGGTTTATAGCAGCTTGGGATTTAGTTCTTCTGATCTACTATTCTCATCTAAAAAAAATGGAAACAGCAATACCTACCTCACCCTGCTACACTGTAGAGGAAGTGGAGTAAAATATGGATGTATCTTTGTGCAATCCATAAATGCCAGATACTAAATCTATATTCTTTCCCATCCTTCACAGCCCTCTGCCTTTATGGGGTCCCCCAAAATGACCACAGATAATTTTTCCCTTATTACTATTTTTGCTTAGGGTTTATTTTTTCTCATGTGTTAGGGTTGCAATGATGTAAATAAATGTTTAAATTAAAAAAAAAACATGGAGCAAAAATCTTAGAATTACATGTTATATGTTCTAAAAAATTATAACATTAGCCAAATTATAGTGTTATATTGTGTGCATGTACAAATATATAACAACAAATCCCACTGTTATGTACAACTATTATATATCGATAAAAATATGGAAAACTAAAATCAAGAAGTTATGACAGATAATGGCACTGACCTTCGAAGTCATTGTTATGAGGATTAGATGAATTGATATGTGAAGTACTTAAAACAGAGCTGCGCTCATGTCAAGTCTAAGTGAGTATCGGCTATTTCTATCATCATCACCATATCCTGGTACATGCCTAGATTACCCCAGAAAGAATACCTTGGAAACCAATGACAAGTGGTTGCTTCTGAGAAGGGGGAATGTGACAGCGGACAGGTGTGGAAGCAATTTTTCTCCTTCCTTTTCCATAAAGAAAAGAAAAATAATATCCCTTTTTGCCTTTTTACCTTTAAATCACTTGGATATGGTACCTACCAATATTAAAATTTACAAAATTGAAAAAGAATGATAAGCCAGCATACACACAGCCCTGATTCTGTGACAGCCACTTGGCTCCTGGTCCTCTCCAGCCTGGCCCTGTCAGTAGGTCCCAGTCTTTCCTCTCCATCACCAGGTTGGCGATGCTATCAGCTGAGCAACTGACCCAGCAAGGTGCCAAGTAACCCCATCCACCAAGTCATTTAACCTTCACATCAACCTTGGGAGCTAGGGAGTATTCATTCCCGCATTTTTTTTTATTATTGGTTCTTCTTAGTTATACATGACAGTAGAATCCATTTTGATAAAATTATACAAGCCTGGAGTATATCGTATTCACAAGAACCCAAGACAAGGCCTTGGAGATGGTGAGTAACAGAGCAGGGACCCGATAGGTATGTCTGGGTCATGAAGCTACATGTGGACCATGAACCACCCCTGATCCAACCCCTCACACCCACCCCACTTGCATCCAGCCAGCTGGGCATGATCTGGCCCCTCAAACAAGAAAGAAAAAAACCTATGTTACCCCTATTTATATATTCTCCATGCTCCCCTCCACCCCCCACAAAAAATAACCATAGCTTTTCTAGCCCCAAGCAAGAATAAGCATGTAATTTTCCTATGTTCATATATATGAATGCACCACCAGTGAACCTCCACGTCATGTTCAACTGCAAGAATGGGATCCTAATTAGAATAAGTCATACTCCATGTATGTATAATATGTCAAAATACACTGTACTGTCATGTTTATCCAAAAAGAATTTTAAAAAATAGGCACTTTGTTAAATATTGACTGGATTAAATCAAACTTGTCAAAAACTACATGCCTATAATCTCACTGGCTTAGAGAGACTGAGGCAGGAAGGTTGCAAGTTCAAAGCCAGCATCAGCAATTTAGTGAGGCCTCCCTAAGCAACTCAACCAGGACATCATTATCCAAAGTATGTGTATAAAGACACAAATTGGTGTGAATATACTTTGTATACAACCAGAGATATGAAAAAGTGTGCTGTATATGTGTAATATGAATTATAATGCATTCTGCTGTCACGTATAAAAAACCAATTTAAAAAAATGAAAAAATAAAAAAGAGGTTAGGGATGTGGCTCTGTGATAAAGTGCCCCTGGGTTCAATCTCTGGTATATTAAATAGATAGATAGGTAGATAGATAAATAAAATGTGTGTGTGTGTATACACACACACACACACACACACACATACACATACACACACACACATGTAGTCCCTTGTTCAGGTCACAGTTTTCATCATTATTGTCATTACAATAGGCATATATTTCATGAGGCAAGTCCACCATGGTTGGTTCTAGAAAAAAATCCATGCATGTATAAGTTCTGGCAGATCTAGAAAGAGCTTCTATATAACACATCCATGCACCCCATAACAATGTTGTAGTCAGTGATGGTTAGCATATATGACAGTGCTTCTAATAAGAAAATAAAATTTCTATGGCTTAGTGACATCATAGCCATTGTGACATCCTAGCTCAACATACAACCCTCATGTGTTTGTGGTGAAGCTGGCATAAAAAACCTACTGCACTGCTAGTCATATAAATGCATAGCACTTAAAATTATGCAGGATAATAAAAAGCTGTTTCTGAGTTATGTATTTACTAAACTACTTTTTAACTGTTATTAAGTTTGCTGCAAAAGACTATGCCCTGTTACACCCACAGCAGCTTCATGCATCTCACGTTTACAGTGTCTCTTGAGGGGCCCCGTGGAGTGGCTGACTTCTATCACCTACATCTGGGTACACACACTCTGATGTTCACACAGCAAAATCGCTAATGACTCAGTTCTCAGAACATGTCAGGTCATTGAGGGACACATGACTGTACTTCAGGGAAGGGAAGAAGGACAGGAATTTACTACACCACGGCCTTGGAAATTTTGCAAAATTGCCTTCTCTCCCCTCCCAACCTCTACACACCCATGTATACTCACAAACACCCTCAGTCCAGATAAGGTGGTTCAGCCATAAATCTATCGTGGTGGGGCAAGAGGTTTTATTTAGCAATTACAGAGCTGTTATTGCTCAATTATCAATCCAAGGAGGGAGGGATCAGCTCACCATCTCCCTTATCTTGAGGCTCTGGTTGAGACACCTGTCAGAACTACAGCCAGACAGCTGCCTTTCGGGTTTCTTATATCAAAGGCCCTGCTGAGATGGGGTGGGCCCTGGGGCAAGGCAAGGCACCTCCAGACAGACTGGCAGTGGGCACCCTCCTCAGATGGAAGCGGGTGTGGGTGTGGGTGGCTCCCAGAAGCGCCCCCTTAGAGCAGAGGATTCTCCTTCACATCCTTATTCTTGGAAGAGGGGGCTACCCCACTCCATAAGCCAGGAATCTGGTCCTTCCTGGGAAGCCCGGGGTCAGAAGCATTTTGCCCCTGGAGGTTCCTTAGAGAAAGGGGGTCAGTGTTCCAAATGACAGAATCAGAGTTATTATCCTGGGAATGAACTGTTGCATATTACTGTAAAGTTTACCAAATGTCTGCTATCCATCTTCTCATGTGTTATTATTCCACAACAATCCAAAAAAGGCCAGCAGGGCAAAATGTCCAGCTCTGTTTTTCAGATGCATCACAATGAGATGAAGTGACTTGTACAAATCACACAGTTGAATAATGACATATATTGTGGCACCATCTGAAATTGCCAGTAAAGATGGGAAGCCAAAGGTCTTCTCCTTTGAACTTCAGAAGACAAAGGCAAATCTTGACCGGTACCTTGACCTGGCAAAGCCACCAGAGGAGTCAGCCCACAAATTCATAGGTCCCTTGTGGCCTTAGGGGAGGAGCAGGGTAACAGCCCTGCCTTAGACCTTCCTTACCCTCCAGTCCTCTCTGCCTTCCGGAATCCATGGAACAGCCGGGCACCTCAGCAAAGTTTCAAATGACCACTGGAAGAGGGACCAAATGGAGAGTAGATTGCCACCCGCCATCCCAGCTCAGGCTGGTTTGCCCAGCTGAGAGGAACAGTGTTGCAACTCTCCTACCCAGGTGGTCAAGGATTCTCTCTTGGCTTCAGGAAGCACCTCTCTCCACTAGACTAAGGCTCCACAGGTTCATCTCTGCCCTCACCTTACCCCAGGCTCCAGGGCCCTTCTTCTAAGTCTCCAAAGTCAGCAGGATATTTGCACATGGGTGCCTTACCTCCTTGCAGCCAGCAAGCCTTGACTCAGAAGTGTCCTGTTCCTCTGAGGGCCACACATCTGCATCCACTCCAACCTCAAAACCTCAAATCGTTACTAAATTCTGTTCCCTCTCTGCACGTCCAGCCAACAAGTCCCATCAATACATTTGTAGTTAAATCTCGGTGTGTTCTACCAATGTTCAAGTGACCTACAGAAAGAGCGTGGTGGTTCTCTCAATGAGCAAAAGCAGGGGAGACCAGGAAGTCCCTTCCCCTCCTTGTCTATTGCCCCAACTCTACACTTGAGCACCACAAGGTGGGAATGGTCTCTTTTTTCCCCACCACCCTGCACAGAGCGCAGTAGGGGCTCACAAACTCTCTCTGCTCCCAGCACTTGGAATTGACAGTTCTCAATACCAGTCTGCTTTCCAGTGTTCCCCAAATATGAGGAAAGCAACCAGAAAACAAACAGAAGGGGCAGCGTTTTGTTTAGGAACCACCTTCACGCTGTCTGACTGCTTTCCATTTTTAAACCTGTCGGCTGGTTTTCCATTTTTAAACCAATCTGACTCCATCCATCCACCCAACCTTGCTCCCTGACAGCTCCCTGACAAACACCATCTGAACTGTGGACATGTCGATCTTGGTCCAGGTCAGTTAATTCAGGAAGCAGTGCCCAGCCCTTATTGCCCAACAGAGGAGGCAAGTGGCATAAATTTAGGGGGTGGAAATCATGAGTCCCTGCATTGCCTCTCTTCTAACCAGTGGGAGAAATTTCACTGACAGGAAACAAGACCCAGCTGCTTATAACTGGGGACGAGGCTTCAAAACCAAATACACCTGAGGGCTGGGGAAGCAGCTCAGTGGCAGAGTGCTTGCCCAGCATGAGGCCTTGGGTTCAATCCCCAGCACTCGGGGGAGGAAAGAAACACCACCTGGGAGTACTGAATGTTTACTTCATACTGAAGTGTAAATGACTGCCAGCAGGTACTCTCCTGAGAGCTAACTGATGAGGACTTTCCTTACAAGGAAGAGAAGAGCATCTAGAGTCTAGGAAGTCTGAGCCGGGGGATTTTTGTCCCAGCTCTGCCTATAATTTATCTGGTGTCTTTTAGGAAGATACCAGATAAATTAAATCTATTTATTTGAGACTAATTAACAAAGCTATAGAATGGGACAATTCAACTAGATGGTCTCTAAGATCCTTTTAAGATCTGGCAGGCTGTGATTCAATTATTTCAATTTCAGCCTCTTCAGTTTTGTATTCTTAAGCCAGCACAGTGCACCTAACAAGTGTTTATCATGAATGCTCCTAAAAATTGCCATTGTTCAGCGCCTGAGTCAAACGCTACCTCCCAGGTAGATTTATTAATCAAGGTCATCACAACCTCCCAGGAGTAGAGAAAGAAACAGACAATGAATTCCTGTTTACAGTCATGAGTCACTTACTGCAAGGAGGCACCCATTTTGAGCAACGATTTCATCATTGTGTGAACATCAGGGTTGTACCTCTACAAACCAAGCTGGCTATGACGTCACCAGGCAGTATAGTTTTGTGGGACCATCTTCATATGCATCATTGGCCAAAATGTCACTATGAACAAATAATTTATGCTCCTTTGGAGCAGCAAGAGTTGAGGGTTAGTTGACAGGAAACGAACCCCTGCAGTGGCATAGTAAAATCACAGTGGACCCTTAGATTCGCACAGCGATTTACCACTGGCCATCCTCTTTCCTACCCATAATCCAATTGGATCCTCCTTGAAACTGTGTGCAGTCGTACAAGAGTGATCATCCCCATTTTACAGACTGAGAAACCAAGTCTCAGACAGAGGAATGGCAGGAAGTCAGTGGAAGCCAGGATTCAAACTCATATCAGGCAATTTGTCATGTTCCATGTACCCCCCACCTCACTCTATTGTCCACCTCCAGTTCCAGACCCATAAGTGACCGAATAAAAGGCACAGGGAGATATCCTGAAGGAAAACCTCAGCCCACGGCAAAGTCGGACAGGCTAAACAAACCTCTGTTAGCTCTGGCTCCGGGCTCCAGCCTCTCTGCCTGGCAGCAGAAGCCATCCTGTCCCCCTGCTGTTCACTGTTCCTCCCTGCACTGCCTTGGCTAGGACAGTGCACCTCCTCCATGGCTCTGGCTGCAGCAAGGTGGCCAGCTCCTGACCGCCTCTTGCCTCTAGAGCTAGGCCTCTAGGCCAAGTTTATTCTTGGGGTCAATGCAAGCAAGAAAGCGGACAGAGATAAGAATGAAGCCAATCAGGAAAGAGGTCAGGGGTGGAGAGCAAGAGATAGAGAGAGAGGGAGGGGGGAGGGAAGGAAGAAAAAAACAAAGGAAGGTGAAAGACAAGGGAGGGAGGAAGGAAAGAAGAGGGGAAGGGAAAAGGAAGAGAGAAAAGAAAGGAAGGTGGAGTGAAGGAAGAGGAAGAAAGGAAAGAAAGAGAAAGCGGCTTTAATAACAGGGTAATTGCCCTGTTTAGGATTATAATCCACCAGCATTTCGCTAAACTTTGTGACACATGATGACAAGTTAATAAGCCAGATACCTCACTGTGTGTGTTAAACAGACGCCTCTGCCTCCTTATACAGGGAGGCCGATAACCCCCCACCGCAGCTAAAAACTAAGGTAGAGGACAAGGAGAAAAAAAAAAAAGCCAGGTATGGGGGAAGAAAGCCAAGAAGGTGGGGAAACTGGTTATTTCTGTTGTCAAAATGGCCCCAGCAATAAATCACCATTAATAATACTGTCATCTTTCAAAGAAGCGCTCTGGCTGCCAAGGCCTTTGAAGTAGCAGCACCTATAATTTCCCACCTATAAAAGGTACCTTTGTGCATGTGTCACCCTGGAAGCCGACAGGAGCGAGACATCCCAGACTTCATAACTTCCCCACGCCCATCATCCCCATCCTGACAGGCCACCACCCGGCGCCTGCGCACTGGCCCGCACTCCCTGGCCCCTGGCCCCTGGACCAGCCAGGCCAGCTTCGCTCTGAGAGGCCCAGCGGCTGGGAGGCTCTGCCACTGCAGAGCTGGAAGGTGGGAACGAATGAGGAGCGCTAGGAGAAGCCGGTGTCTCATGACCCAGAAGGACACCTTCCTACTCCCCCTGGGCATGAACCCCCAAGAACAAAAGCCTGGGGGAACTGAGTGTCCAGGCAGTAGCCCTAGAAAGGTGGGCCTTAACACAGAGTCACCAGCAGAATCTCCCCAGCCCCTCCAGCAGACATAACTAGGTGGTCATGGGACCTAAGTCTTTACCAGGCTCCCCCTGCCCCCCACCCCCAAAATTGCTTTTCATGTACACAAAAGTGAAAAGCACTGACCCAGTGTCCCTTTCCCTCCAGAGCCCCACCAGGAGTCCAGGAGCCGTGGAAAGGCAGACAGGCTGCTTCACCCAAGGTCACAGAAAGAAGAATAAATGGAGCTTGTATTAGTTGGCTATAGCTGCTATAACAAATATGACAAGTTAGATGGCTTAAAAGACAGTCCGGCAGGCTGGCTTCTTCTGAGCCCCTTCCTTTGACTTGTTAGACGTTCACCTTTTCCCTGTGTCTCCTGTGTGTGTCTGTGTCCTAAGTGCCTCTTCTTACAAAGATACCTGTTATATTGCATCAGGGCCCACCTTAATGACTTCAGTTCATTATAAAGATCTATTTAAAGACCCTATCTGTTGGGTGTGGTGGCATACGCCTATAACCCCAGCAACTCTGGAGGCCGAGGCAGGATTACAGGCTTGAAGTCAGCCTCAGCAGCTTAGTAAAGCTATAAGCAACCTAGTAAGACCCTGTTTCAAAATTTAAAATTTTAAAAGTGCTGAGGGTGTTGCTCAGTGGTTAGGCACCCTTGGGTTTAATACTCTGAATCATTAAAATATAAAATAAGGATCCTATTTCCAAATACCCTATCTCCACAGTCTAAGGTACTGAGGGTGGGATTAGGACTTTAACATATAATACAATTCAGCACATAATTAAACCTTAAAACCCAAACCAGGATCAACCCTAGCCTAATGGAACAAAGGCCCCAAAAGCCACCAATCTGTGGCAACATCTGAAACTCTCATTTCCTGAAAACTGAGATAAATGTTATTCTGGAAAACCCAACTCAGTCCTCTAATCCTCACTTCACCTGGGGGATGATTTGCCTCCAGATTTAAAATAGACCCTACTCACCCACATCCTATCCAAGGGAGGGTCCTCCATGATTCTGCCTCCCTTTTGCAATGAGGTCCTTTTGAATGTGACTTGGACTAAGAATCCCAAGGTGTCGCTAAAGTGAACACTTATTGAGCACCTACTATGTCCCCAGCACTACACTAAAAAGCTGGTATCATTACATCTGCACGTCTACAAATGACAAAGCTGGTAGGTAATCTGTTCAAGGGCCTAAATCCTGGAGCCCAAGTCCTAGTGACTCCAAATCCCATGTCTTCCTCCCTTATATTTTCGGCCTCTTCTCTACCCACATAGATGCAAAATGAACAAAGTTTGAGTTGCCTTTAGAAAACCTGGGGAGCTGCTGGGGGTTAAGAATAGGGGTTGATCATTTTAGAGGGGATTAAGGCTACTTTTATCTGTGGAGCATTGTTCTCAAATTGTGGCCATGTTTTTATGTGTTTTATTTAAGCACACATGTAGTCTATTGGTAGATATGCTTGCATGCATTCCTTCTAAGAACCAGCTCAGCTTCAAGTACCCCGGATCCCAACTAAGATCTACCACTCCCTACTCAGTCCCTTCCCTCTCTGGGCTTGATTCCTCCTGTCAGTGAAAGGGTTAAGCTGAGGTTTTTCTACAGCCCCTTCCTTCACTTTCACTTTTGATTCTGAGGGAAGCCCTGAAGCAGAGAGAAGATGGTGAGAATTTGCCTAAATGTTCGCTCCACCCCATCCTGGAAACCTTAAAGCTCAGCCCCAAAGCTTCCTAGAATCCTGAGGCAGAAGAGCTCCAAGACCTCCTGCCCCTGCCTCCAGCCACCTCCCCCTGGTCCTGCCCGGACAGACAGCGCACCAGCTCCCCAGCCAGCTGTTCGGAAATCCTCTGGTTGCACCTCATTTTCTCCACCAGCCTTGACTTTCTTGTGGGCATCAGTCACCTAATCCGAGGCCGCTGTAAACATCCACTGGTCGCATGGACACTAGAGAAGGCTGAGGGGGATCCTCTAAGGCTTGGGACCTTCTCCAGTTTCAATGACCACTCGGTGATTCCCGGGGCCTGGCTGCTGTGCTGGGGACTGAGGTTCAGGAGACTTTCCTAGTCGACTCTCATTGCGGGGCTGTGAGCAAAGCCCTTTAACCTCTCAGTTTCTCCTATGAAATGAGGGATGGGGCTCAAGGACTCCGGAGGGTGCTTGAGGCTCTAGGTTGGTCTCCCCTGTTTGCTCCCATCTACCCATGAGGCATTTTACAGCCACGCAGGAGAAGGCTTGCAATGCCTGTCACACACACACACACAGAGGGACCACGGCCGCGCAGCCTGCCCTCGTCTTCCTGGGTACAGGCTCCATGTTCTCTCCCCTACCACAAAAATCCTCCCTGGGCCTCAGAAGCAGCTCCCAGGACTGGACTGGCCCTACCATGGCTCCTGAGAGGACAGCTTCTTGGCAGAGATGGGAGTGGGTGGAGTGGAGCAAACCAACCCTCTTCAGCTGCCCTGGGGCCTGACAGCCACAGGGAGAAATTTATGACCAGGACAGCTTTGATCACAGCCTCTGATAAACATCAGGAACAGCCCAACCCTAAGCCTGGAGGAGAAGGTTTATGGGTTAGAATGTAGCCTCCTGGAGGAAGAGAAGCAGGAAGGCAGGACCCAGGTACAGGTTGGGCCCTGAAAGCCAAGGCACTGCCATCACCCTTCCCCTCTGGCGACAGCAACATAGGATGGGGGCCGGGGGCGGCTCTGAAACCAGAAGCCACAGGCTCAGAGAGAGGTAAAGACTCTGTCAAAGGTGAGATCGGAGTAGGATTGGAGGGCATGGGCCCAGGCCTCTGAAATCCACCCCCCACTGGCTCACCTGTTCTTCCAAACATCATGGCCCGGGTTTCTCTAAATGTAGACCAAGATAAAGCACAGGAGGGAGAAAGAGTCAGATAAGATTTGACCTGAGGAAGGCCCATTCACCCAGCAGCCTCTGGGCTTTGTTGTCCCTGGTCTTGTTGTTGACACTGTTGTTCTGAGTGATGACGGAGGTGGTTAATTGCTTGGTTATATTTCATCCTTGCCTCCTTTCAGAGAGAACAGAAGGCCCCCGAGAACTTCATGATTGCTTCCCCTTGCCCTCCACTTGGCCTCTCGGAATAGTAGGGAGCCCGCACGCCCTCATGGAGCATCCCCAGTCTTACTGATTGGAAAGAAACCCCAGGAACAAAGCTATCCCCACGTCCAAGGAAGGGCCAAAGCGCTTCAGCTGGATGTCACCACAGATTCATTGCCTAAAGTCTAAAGTCTCAGCCACCTCCACAAAAATTATTCCTGTCTGTACAGCAGCTTCTGTGATGGAGAACCCTAGGAGAACCTTCTGGAAGCCCGTCCAACAGGCAGGATCACAGGAGACACGTCTCTGAAGTGATGCCCTAATAAACTTGCAGCTCTTCATTGTGCCCAGCAAACCAATCTGTGGTCCACACAGGCAGGAATAGATACTTATTTGTTGAGCACCAAATTGGGTCTAATGACCCTGGCCTGTCTCACAGGGTCATCTTGAGAAATCGCTGATGTCAGACGATGATGGTGAGCAGCTGTTCTCCATTTGCACTCAACAAGAGAAAAGGGCCTTAAATTACAGCGGGAGGGATTAAGGTTAAACATTAAGAACAGCTTCCTGGTTGGGAGGCTTGTGAAACACTGTAATGTGTTACCCAGGGATTGCTGTAGACATTCCTTTTTCAATGAGACTTTAAAAAGGAAGGAGGTTGGTGATCTGCCCAGGAGATTTTATTAGGAACTTTATTAGGTCATCTGGTCCATCCTCTTGGAGGCAAAGGTTTGGACTGAATGCCCACCAAGCAAGGTCTTTCTGGGCATAAGATGACTTCTGTAGTTTCTTGTCATCAAAAATATTGAAAAGCCAGGCAAAGTGGTGCACGCCTGTAATCCCACCTTTTTGGGAGGCTGAGGCAGGAGGAGGATCATGAGTTCAAGGCCAGCCTTAGCAATTTAGAGAAGCCCTAAGCAACTCAGTGAAACCCTGTCTCTAAATAAAATATTTTAAAAGGGGTGGGGCTGCGGATGTGGCTCATAGTTAAGTGCCCCTGAGTTCAATCCCTGGTACCAAAAAAAAAAAAAATGTCCAAGAACTCCTCAGACCTTGCACAGTTAAAGAGAGAATGCAGAGCCATCAGTAGGCCACCATTTGGGGCCCACTTTAAGCCTTTTCTAGGAGTGGTCAACTGTAACAAGACAAGGGGAAATGCTGTTACCAAACCCTTCGGAGACCAGATGGTCATTTTTCAGAGTAGCACCAAGAGAAGCCTCCCCAACCCCAGTGTCAGGACCTCAAGTCAAGTGGCAACCCCAGGACGACAGGGAAACCCCTGACATTGCCAGGGCTAAGAGGTCACTGATTCTGATGAGCAGGAGTGAAAGAGAAATAATACCATAACATATTATTGCCAGTGGAGCAATCTACCCATTTGACAGATAGGGAGACTGAAGGCCTGGACGTGGGCCAATGCCCTCACAGTGACTATGTATCAGACCTGGGACTGGAAAATCACAATTAAGAGCCTGACTTTACCCCTCACCAGCTCTGTGACCTTAAGCAGTTCATCTGACATCCTCTGGCCTACAGTAGCCTCACCTACAAGGTGGGAATGTTATCAGCATTAACCTAACATGTGAGGCCCTGCCAACACTCAACTGCACCACAGATCTGCAGTCACTGGCCTTGCTATCCGGGCTCTTAATCTCTTAGTCCTTTCTGTTAGTCTAACTGCCCTAAACCTTGTCCTCTAACTCCAAAGTGATTCTGGTAAATTCTTAGATGAATGGAAAAATCAAAGCTTTGATCTTTAAGACCAGGGAAGGATATCATTAGTCCTGTGTTTATCTTATCCAACTCCCTTGGTTTTGCAGATGAGGAGATGGAGGATGCCCAACAGCAAAACTATTCAAGGAAGTGGGGGTGGGGTGCCAAGGATCAGCTCTGTTGACCTCCCAGTACCGGGGAAAGCTGGCCTGCTCCCTGGCCCTGGGCATAATTAGATTGTCAGTGCATTAACTTGAAATCCCAGGTTACTAAACCATCCTTCGGCCTCTAGTTCCCTAATAAACTTGCAGCTCTTTGCTGTGACCAACAAACCAGTCTGTGGTCCGCACATGCACCTCTGTTTCCACAGCCCTCAGTTACGTGGTCTTTCTCAGGGCTTTCTCCCAGAAGGTCTCTTGATAAAGCCCCCATGTGGGCGGCTGACAGCAATAGGGGTCTGATCAGTGATTTGGCCTTCCCAGGCTCACTCTGCAGCCCTCCCATCTCTCACATCCTCGGTGCCTCTCCTACTCACTCACTCCCAGCTCAGTCCCACCCACCTCTAGGGTGAATTCCCACTCATGGTAAGAGGCAGGGATGCGTGCTGAGTGTCTCTTATTTGCAAAGTTCTATGTAAGTAAATGTTATGATTTGGTCCCCCTCCTTCCCGACCATGATGCAAGATGGTTATTGTTACCACCTTTACAGATAAGAAAACCAAGAATCACAGAGTCTGACTAACCTGTCCTAGGCACACAAGGGGCACAAGTGGCAAATCTGGGGATTAAACCCTGGTTTCTAAGTTCTGAGGCCCATCCTTCTTTGGTGGGGCAGCTGCCACACCTGGGACTTCACATCAAGTCACTCTTCCTGAATGTTTCTGACATCACTTGCCATTTCTGATACCACAGCCCTCATCTAGTCCCCAGGCCTGAGTCCTCTGGGATTAGGAGAGTCCCCTCCCCATTCCCCAGATCCTCAGTTTCCTGTGACTAATTGGCATGCCTGCAGCCACCTGCCCATGCTCCCAGGTACTCTGGCACTGTGAGTCTCCTACCATCTGGAGGGTGCTTCCCCTCACTAGTCACCTGGTACCACACCCTCTGGTGACACCTGCATAAAGGGACTCTTGCAGAACCTAGCCTTCCTAGGGCACTTGGTTTTTTGCCAGATTCCCCCCAGACTCAGAAGGGCAACCAGGCGTCCTAGAATGACCTCCAGTCACAACCACAGTAGACTAGCCATTAAGAGAATAGACACTGGGGCCAGGCTAGGAGGGAGCACGTCCTTATCCATGCCTTGGTTTTCCCATTTATAAAATGAAATTATGAATACCTGCCTCACTGTGCTTTTATGAGAATTCAATGAGTGAATATTTGTAAGCAATTAAAACAAAGCCTGGTACATGGATCGTGCAACATATATGTTATTAAACAAAAGCAATGCCCGTATTCTCAAGGTTTTAGGGGTTTTGTTTGTTTGGTTGGTTGGTTGGTTGGTTTGGTTTGGTTGTAGTACCAGGGTTTGAACCCAAAGGTGCTTAACCATTGAGCCACATCCCCCAACCCATTTTGTTTTGTTTTGTTTTTTTAAATCTTGAGGCAGGGTCTCACTAATTTGCTTAGGGCAATGATAAACTACTGAAGTTGGCCTTGAACTTGGGATTCTCCTGCCTCAGCCTCCTTAGTCACTGGGACTGCAGGCCTGTGCCATGATGCCTGGCCCATTCCCTCAAGTTTTAAAACACAGACCAGGAATCCAGTCACAGGGACATAAAATCTTAATATTAGAAAAAGATGCCTTCCTTTTACCAGCAGAGTGCCTGAGGCTGTTCATGCAGCCTCTGAAATACCTGTAAGGACAGGGAGCTCACCGCATGCCAGGTAGATTATCTCAGTATTAAATAATTTTATTTAATTCCTTTTGCCCTGAGCTAAAAGTAGTCTATCTAGAGCTTCCACCTTCTGTCCTGAGGCCTGAGCCCTTGAGCCCTGGAGGCTGCTCCCTTCCCCATGATAGCCCAGCCCCACACACCCCTCACACCCCAGTGTGATTCAGGGCGGTTTCCATGTTGGCAGGTAATACAAACCAGCCTAGCACATTCTTCCCTGCTGCCTGCACCTTCCCTCTCCCAGGCCCCCAGGCCAGCATACCAGCACGCACACCCGTGTTGACAGCTCCCAGGACAGGCGCTCCAGCCAGCCAGGCAGGGTGCGGTCCAGAGCCAAGTGGCTGGTGCCTGGGGACACAGTGGGTAATGTGAGCTCCCAGGAAAGCACAGGTCCAGAGAGAGGGAAGGGAGAGTCTTGTCCAGAGTCTGCTCTAACCCAGGGGGCTGGGTGAGGAGGATCTGGGAGGCACCACGGTGTCGCCTGCCCTTTCAGCAGCTTGAGCCTTTGGAGCTAAGCATTGCCCTCTTCCTCCGTTCCTTTATTCAAAGTAAAATTGATGGGAAGAATAATACAGAAAGCCCGCAGTACTTTGGTGTGAATTAAACTGACGTTTGAATGGGGAGGTAGGTAAATAATGGGAAGGGGTGCCCAGAAAGAGAAGATGCTGGCAAATGTAGGAAGGGCATCACAGGTAAAGACTCTCATACAAACCTCCTGCACCTCTCAGCTTGTCCAGAAAGAGCGAAAAAGAAGAAGATAGAGTATTTATTTCAGGGACTACCACATACCACTACCACACCCTAAACTTCAACCTAAATGAATATATTTAACCTTTATAACAATACTGTGAGATAGATATCATGATCCCCATTTACCAATAAGGAAATCAGGACTCAAGAGAAGTGAAGCAAGCTGCCTAAAGTCACACAGCTAATAAGGGGCAGAGTCAGAAACCAAACTGAGGTCTCACTTGGTATTAATCCTTTCAACTATATGACTAGAGCACATTGCCTCCTAAGAAAGGCCCAAGTGCTGTAGAGCTTCC
This sequence comes from Spermophilus citellus, assembly GCF_964194105.1. Taxonomy (NCBI): domain Eukaryota; kingdom Metazoa; phylum Chordata; class Mammalia; order Rodentia; family Sciuridae; genus Spermophilus; species Spermophilus citellus. The sequence continues at coordinate 33,253,772 of NC_138196.1, forward strand.
AATAAGGCTGGAAAAGGCTTTCTCTCACACATATAGGCGCACACACACCCCAGGACCCAGAGCCCCAGAATAGGATTCTGGGACCAGATCCGGTTCAAAGAGGCTAACTCAGCCTCTCTCTAGCTTGGGTTCCTCTCAAAGAAACTTGGGTTCCTCTCTCAAAGAAACCGAGCTCCCATTTCTTTGTCTGTAAAAAGGGCACCTATTTCATTGGGTCTGAGGGATAATGCACTGGATCCCTATTTGAAATGCCCTTAGAACACTGAGCAAGCATGTCACAGATAGGGGATCAGCCAAGAGAGTCCAGACAGGCTTCAAGAGGCCAGGATGAGGGTCATTCATACCTCTGAGACCTTGTCTCAAAAGAAAAGAGCCCTTGTCTGTGAAGCCCTCCCAGTGTTTCCAAACCAAACATTCTAGAAAGTAGGAACCACCTGAGCTGCAGCTTTAAGTGAGTCTCCTCCCCGAAGTGGGGGACACAAGTCTCAGTGGGGGGCACAGGGGCTTCTTTTGAGCTGTTTTAAAGAGGTCAAGCTAAGCCAGCTGCTGTGGTGCCTGTGATCCTGGCAACTCAGGAGGCTGAGGCAGGATGATCACAAGTTCAAGACCATCCTGAACAACTTAATGAGACCTTGTCTCCAAATAAAAACTAAAAGGGCCAGGCATGTAGCTCAGTGGCATAGTGCTTACCTAAAAAGTGGGGAGACGGGGCGGGGTTCAACCCCCAGCACTCTAAAAACTAAACTGAAATAAAAATAAATAAATGGAACTGAAGGTTCTAGGCTGCCTGCTGTCCAGTCCAAAACAATGTCACATCCAATTAATCAGCCCTGTAGAGGGTGGGACCAGTAAGACCCAGTGTCCATGTGCCTTGAGGGGCCCTTGCCCAGGAGTACCCCGACCCTAAGAGGGAACATGAGCGAGCACATCCAGGTGCAAGCCAAAACTGCTGTCTTCCCCTGCCAGTCACCAAGAGGCAAGCTATCTCCATGGCTGCAAGGAGAGAAGAAACAAGGGACAATAGTCCCACAGGAGGTGGAAGACTGGGGCTCCCTGTGTCCAGGGCCCCTGGTCTGTTGCTCAATCAGACATCACCCTTTCTGTACTCACAATAGGGAATATAACTTCTAAACTGAGCTTTTCTCTCACTCTTTATTCGGCTAACGAGAGAGAGAAAGAGAGAGAGAGAGAGAGAGAGAGAGAGAGAGAGAGAGAGAGAGAGGACTCCATCAGTCTTTAGCAAGTGGTGGATTTCCCCTCTTGTTAGACATTTAGAGACCCACTGATTTATTAGCAAACATCTGGATTCCTGATGTCCAGCCCGCTGTGGAAAGGGGCTGACAACTCACATGTGTGATGCAGTCCAGCTCAGCCAATGCACACTGGGCACCTGCCATGGACAGTTCCCTGGGGAGACACAAGATGGATTAGATGGAGAGTAGTTTGCCGGTGAGCAGAGCAGACAGAGGGTAAACAAAGAATTCTAATGGAAGGAAGACGTGGTCACCGCTAGATGAACATTTCAAACAAAATGCCCCAGAAACCCAGGCAGGGGAAATGTGGCAGGAAGGCTAAGAAGCATGTGTTTGGTTTCTAGAAAGTGATCTGGGATATTCATCAAGACCTGAAAAAATGTTCATAACCTTTGACCCAGAAATTCCACTTCCAAGAATCTATTTAGAGGATCTAATCAGAAGCATGCATGAAGATTTATATGCAAAGACATATTTATGTTGTGTATAATAGAAAAACATGGGGAACAGAGCACTTTATAATAAGCACATTATGTGCCAAAGGAATGGGAAGGGAAAAAAGTATTTCAAGCAGAGAGAAGAGAAGATACAGAGACGTGGCAAGAAGGAGCTGTTATGAGGAGTCCCCCAGAAGCTCATGTATAAGACAATGCAAGAAAGTTTAGAGGTGAAATGATTGGGTGGGGAGAGTCTTAACCTAATGAGCACATAAATCCCCAATAGAAATTGACTGGGTGCCGGGGCTTAGCAGAGTGTGCGAGCCTGGAGGTGCACACAGGTCTTCAGGGAAGTGAAGTACGTTCCCTGTGAAGTGAAGGTGGGAAGGTGCTGAGGAGATGGACATGCACTTTGATGACACAAGATTGTCTGCCTGGAAGGCGCTTCTGCAGGACACCAGCATTTGAAAGGCCTCCTCTAGTCTCTAGAGAGATTGGTGGCCATCACAGAGCCAGCACACCTTAGCTCAAATTCAGGCTCTGCTACATGTTTAAAAAAAAAATGGTAATCAAGGTAACCAATTCACAAGGTTATTTCAAGGTCACACAACAACCTTGAGCAGGAACCCTGTGGCTGGCACAGATTCACACAATGAAAGGCTGTCTCTATGGGGCTTGTTGCTGGTCATGCCTCCCAGTTGCCTGTCTCCAAAGCTAAAGGACAAACACACCAAGAATGTAGCATAAGTGTCAATATTCATATTTATAGGTCAACACATAAATATAATCGTGACCTCTTACATACAACTACACAACCTGTTTACCCACAAGTGTCCTTACAGTCACATTTAACTAATATTCATAACTTAAGACAATTTTCTTTTTTTGAGAGAGAGAGAGAGAATTCTTAATATTTATTTATTTTTTTAGTTCTCGGCAGACACAACATCTTTGTTGGTATGTGGTGCTGAGGATCGAACCCGGGCCGCACGCATGCCAGGCGAGCGGCTACCGCTTGAGCCACATCCCCAGCCCTCCTCAGCCCTTCTTGAAGCCAAAATCAGAGCCACCCTGCCCTGGGGATCCATCTGCCCGCCCAAGGCTCATCTTCAAAGAGCACAACTCCCTGAAGTCGCCAACAGCCTTCTGTAGTTCCTGAACAGAGACAGGCAGCAGCAGGAGTCACCCACCTGTGCTTGTCCACGTGCTGTCCCCCCGTCAGGAGGCCCAGGTCACTGCTGTGACACTCTAGAGAAAGGGGAGAGGGAAAGAATCTCTCGGGAACCAGGAGAGAAGGAAGGCCATAAGCCTTCTTCCCATCTAGGAGCCCTTCCCAAGCCTGCTCTGACCCAGCCCTCCCCTGGGCGAAGCAGCCGCCAGCTTCAACCTGGCTATTTGCCAGTCTTCAAGTGTCGCCTTTAGTTTGGGGAATTCAGCAGTTCCAAGGTGCTGACCTTCTGGCCAGGGCCACAAGAAGCACCTGTCACAGGCATGAGTGCTAATGACAGGCCCAAGTGAGTGGCATTAAGGTTAGCACCTGCATTAGTGAGGTGCCCCTCAAGGTCAATGGTGCCCATTGAAGCGGCCTGAGGGGAGGGCGAGAGCTGGGGACCAGCCACCATTCAAGCCAAGCCCATGGTTCCATTTCTTGTGCTAAAGTTCTCCCCAGTCATCCATGTAACAGAAGTAACTCTGGGGATTTTTCTCTTGTTCATGTGGAGCAGGAGGAAGAGAAGCAAAAGTCAGACACATTTGTCTTAAGTAACCTGTCAACCTGCCACTGGGAAGACGCTCCCTCCTGGAACTGACGGGAGGGGGCTTGTTGATGCAGGACCAAGGCTCCTGGAGGGTTCTCCCCACTGCAGGTGAACTAAGCCTGAGTCCCTCTAGGAGGTCAACCCACTGTCCTCTGCTCAGCTCCCAGGACCAGCGGGCTCCGGCTCCTTCCCTCAGGTGAGTGTTCCTCCCTTGGGTTCCCCCTGCTCAGCTCCAGGGCTCTCAATCCTCCCACAGCACCCTCCCTTGGCCATCCTCAGAGACCACCTGGCTCCATGCTGGGACTCTGTGAGGGCTCAGCACTTTGGGACAACCAGGGTGAATCTGGATGCCAGGCTTGCTCAAAATGGAAATCATCACCAAAATGCATGTTCAAGACGAAAGAGGGAAGTTCTGGGTCATAGATGATGATTTATTTTACTTATCCCTAGGGGCACATTCTAAGACCCCTGTGGATGCCTGAAACCACAGATGTAGCAAACCCTGTAAATACTACATGTTTTCCTCTACGTGCATATCTATGATCATATTTAATTTATAAAATAGGCACAGTATTCGATTAACAATAACTACTTAAAAAGAGAGAGAGAACAATTGTGGGGCTGGGGTTGTGGCTCAGTGGTAGAGTGTTCACCTGGCGTGTGTGAAGCATTGGGTTCGATTCTTAGCACCACACATCAATGAATTAATTAAATAAAAGCCCACTGACAACTAAAATATATGAGAGAGAGAGAGAGAGAGAGAGAGAGAGAGAGAGAGAGAGAGAACGAACAACTGTAACAACATGCTGTAATAAAATCTAGGTGAGTGTGATCTCCCAATCTCTCTTTCCCTCTCTCTCTCTCTTTCTCTCTCTGTCTGGCTCTCTTACACACACACACACACACACACACACACACACACAATATCGTACTGAACTACACTCACCTTTCTCCTTGTGGGGATGTGAGGTGACATAATGCCACAGTAGCCTGGGTAATTGAATCCTGAAGCCACAAAAAGCAAAACAGTGGATAAAGGGGACTATAGGAATTACCATGGTCCATGGAGTCTCTGAAGAAGGAACAAGGCACCACTGTCTTCCTTCTAGGAGTTTAATAGTCGAGAAGAATCCAGGAAGGGTCACTTTGTGCCACACACTGAGCTAGGTACTGGGAGTCAAAAATACCATCCCAGCCAGGCACAGTGGGCACACGCCTGTCATCCCAGCAGCTCGGGAGGCTGAGGCAGGAGGCTCCAGAGTTCAAAGCCAGCCTCAGCAACTTAGCATGTTCTCTCTCTAAATAAAATATAAAAAAAGGGCTGGGGATATGGCTCAGTGGTTGAGCACCCCTGGGTTCAATCCACAGTACCAAAAAATAGCACCCATGACTCCAAAGGAACCAAGATAACACTGGGGAGTGGTTGAGCATCCTGCTGGGAGGGAGACGATGAGACATCTCTCAAAACAGGGGCAGGCAAAGAGCAGTGGGAGCAAATGGGAGGGAGAGGCCACGACCCAGGGGAGAAGGTGGGAAGGCTTTTTAGAAGAGGTGGCAGTTGGATCTTGACAGATGAGAAACTCAGAGGCCAGGCTACGGGTTCAGCCCATTTCCCACGGAAGGAACACAGAAGGCGGGGACTCTGTAGATGGAAGAAGGTCTGACAGGGTGTTCCTGATGACAACCTGCCCTGGGTGACCTCAAAGTTGGGAGGAATTTATATAAAGATAGCTGCTGCTCCATTTCAAGAAAATAGAGCAGGTGTCCCGGGAGGGGAAAAAAAAATCTTGGCGCTGATTTTTTAGGGGTCTGTGCATGTGATACATGGTGGGTGGTGTTATTATTATAAAACGATGTCAGGAATAAACCACAGACCTCCCCACAGATGCAGGGCCAGATGGGAAGACTGACAGGGTGTCAACCTCGCTTGCACCCTGTATCCCAGGATCCCCCAAAGCCACCCCCAAAGGGCTCAGACACCAAGCACTCAGTTTAAAAAGCAACACTCGGTTTAAAAAGCACCCTTTCTCTCCACAAGGGCTCATCCCACATACTGCATTTCTCATCTTCTCCCAAGTCTCCAATTTACCTCATGGGGCCATTTCCCAGATGGGGAAAACTGAAACCCCAGTCACATTGCTTAGCTCAAAGCAGAAATCAGGAGGAGTGATAACGGTAATAGGTATTATTTATTGCACCCTAAGGAAGTGCTAAGACTATTAGCTCCTGGAATTCTTACCTTATTTATAATCTCTGTTTTATAAATGAAAGAGCTCAGAGAGTTCCCAGAGCCACATGGTCAGTTAAGTGATGGGGGAAAGTCTCAAATCATTCTTTTTTGACCCAAAACAACAAAGGCAGTGTTTGTCTCTATGGCCGGGTGCAAGCAGGCTTAAAGGTTGGGATCAGGCAGATAGCTGGGGGTGGGAGATTCTTCCACTAGTGAAGGTCGCCAGAGTGGGCAGGGAATCCAATATACTTCAGCAATCATCTCCAAACTTTTCAAGAGAGAGAAGTTTCCGAGGACTGACAGGGAAGAAAGCCCCAGGGTTTAACTCCGTCCTGGTCCAGAGACAGATTCCAGTATGAGGGAGGGCTATGAGAGGAGAAAAGAAATCAAAGCAATAAAACTTCTCCTGCCATCTCAAGCAGGTAGCCAGGGAGGAAACAAGGCCAGCAGCAGTGTATCCCTGGATCCATATTTCATAGGAGAGACGATAACAATTGGACATGTCACTCCTGAAAACCAGAAACTCAAAGCAATTTTAGATGAACTTTCAGAATGATGAAACAAATGGCCATGTTCATGTTATACACCAAATAAATCACACCAAAATGATAGTTGTAATTCCCAAAAGTACACAGAGAATTGATTTTACTATGACACTTATCATGATGAACGGGTACGCCCCTGGTCAGGCCCATCGTAAGTGTCTGCTACTTAATCCCTGTCCTCCCAGGCCCAGTCCCTTCCCTGTAGGGTCTCCCAGCTGCTCTCTAACCCCAACACACAAAGCCTGGCCCTGCTCCATGAGTCTCTGCTTATGTGGACACCAGCAGCTTCCAAAGCCTGGGGTGAGCCCAGAGCAAGCTGCCATCTGAGCTGGCTGAGGCTGAGCGAGGGGGAAAAGACCTGGCGTGTTCCTCTGGCGGCCTGTTGCATCTTACAGTTGCCGGTGCGCTGGGGTCACTGCTTCCTCCCGTTTTCAAGAGTATCCATCAAAGTTCAGAGAGGCCACACTACCAGTTCTGGTAACTTCCAAGTGGATTCTCTTCCCAACATATTCTGCTGCCACTCATACTGCAAAGATCCTTCCTGCCACTCTCCACTGCGGTTCATAGTCTAATTTAGCAAATAGTGACAATAGTCTAATTTAGCAAAACCTATTCATTCAGTCACTCATTCATTCAGTCACTCATTCATTCACTCATTCATTCAGTGTCCAGCAATCGTTTATTAAGCATTTACTGGGTGCCAGACACTGGGATGGGTGCACATTAGAGAAATAGACAATTTCTGAGAGCACAGTGGGACCCAGGGCCTGAAGGAAGCCAGTGTGGCTGGACTAGAAAGAGGAGGTGAGGACAGGGCAGCAGGTGTCAGGCGACCTGGGAAAGGAGAGGGGACTGAAACGGCAAAGGAGCTTTCCTCAACCACAAGACTGTGGAAAGCCACAGCCAGGGTTGGGACGGAGAGACACCATCAGACATGTGTTTCCAAAGCTCACTCCAGCACTGATTCAGGGACCTCCTCAGAGCGTCTGGAAGCTCAACTTATTTTCATATTGGAAGTTAGAAGGCACAAGACCTTAGATCCTTCATGTTTGCCTTCCACCAACTATGGGCCAGAATTATCCCACTGTGACAGGCTGTCTTAAGACTTAGAATAAAGAATAGGTAGAAGATGTTCTATAAACTAAGCTGTAAAAAATCAACTCAAGGCGAAATTAAAGAGTCTCCAAAAATAAAAACAGATGACATTTCAGAGTTAATGTCAACAACAGAATCTTTAGATCTCTATTGTCGCCTTCGCTGCTCTGTCTCATCTTTTGCCTTTTGTTTCCTTAATGCAGCCGGCACCATCCCAGTTCTGCATCTTCCTAGATGTGTGACCTGGGGCAAAAGTTCTGCCTTCTTTGCATCTCAATCTTTTATTCATCTCTAAGATATTATGAACCTCTGACATCCAGAGATTCTGTAAGTGACATGCACACATTTATATCAGTCAGGGAACAATTGTCAAATTCAAGTTCTAGGCACTTGTGATCAGAGCAGCAAAAGAGAACAAATAACGGACTGAGACTTCTGACCCCCAACCTCCTCAGACACCAGCTCCCAGGACTGCAGGAGTCCAGCCAAGAGGAGAAGAGGCATTTTGAGAGCAAACAGCTGTCAAACTTGGCCAAGATGAAGAGCAATGGGCAGTGATCAGAATCCAGTCACCCCCCCACAAATTTTAAAAGGACAAAAACCAGGACCCAGTAATCACATCCCAGTAAGTTCCTCCTCTCTTGAGTTCTCCAAGTTGTAGGGGAACACTTAATGAGTTAAACTGGAAAGGAGAGAGTTTTCTAATAATGTTACTCTTCTGTCCCAAACAAGTTTAGATGGGGACAAATAATAGTGACAATAGTATCATTTAGCAAAACCTAGATAACAAGCTCCTATCAAATTCCTTTAAAACAGTAATTTCCAAAGTTTAGTAGTTTGGAAACTAAGAGTGAGAACACCCTTAAAGGAGAAAAAAAAATCTTACCAATCCACAGCAGGTTGACTTAAATTATTTTAGAGTAAATTAATACATACAGACACTAATCTAAAGAGCTTCTAGCTCTTATGCAAATATAAAATAAAAAAACTTATAAGATAACTACTATTAAAACTACCAAACCAATACAATTTTAAATTAACAATATTAATTTACTATGGAACTTTACAGAGGGTCTCCAATGTCAGCCTTATTTATCAACAGAAAGATATCGTTTTTGGTTTTTCTTCGTTGTCAGCTCGATTTTTTGACATTAAGAGGATGGACCATCATTTAATCCAAAGGTCAGCAAGCATTTTCTGTAAAAAGGCCAGATTGTAATATTTTAGGCTTTGTGGACCATACGGCCTCTGTCAAAAACTACTAAACTCCATCAGAGCATGAGATCAGCCATAGACAATACGTAAACGGATGGGCCTGGCTATGTTCCAATAAAACTTTATTTACTAAAACAGGTGCCAGGCAGGATTTGGCCCAAGGGCTGTAGTGTGCTGACTCCTGATTCAATCCATCATTTTTATTATGTCATCATTTGGCCTTTTGCCTTTTGACAATGAATTTCACTTCTAGCCATTGATTTATTATTTTTATGGACCAGTCAATTCAATAATTCACTCGAAAATTCAACCTTGAAAAATAAATGAACAGAAAATGTTTCTTGCCTATTTACTACTCAATCACTGCTAAAGAACTTGTGCAAGTTGATATTAAAAGGGGAGGAGGCAGGGAGCAGGATCCAAGCGATGGAGCCTTTGCACCTGTGGTTTACAGTCCTGAAGCCCATGACACCTGGATCCCTTTGCTTCTTTTCTTTATTTGAACTAACTTTTGGACAACAAATAGTGACATCCTCTTACCCTCTTGGACATGAACATGTTATTTAAGATCGTCAAACTCTGCTGTTTTCTCTTTGTTTGGCCATTCATTCCATCAAATAAAAAAATTACTGAGTACTTACAACATATCAAGCACTTTTCTGGACACTTAAGATTTTAAGTGCTAGAGACAGACAAAAAGCCTCAGAGCCACAAATCTTATATTCAGATGCTGGGCAAGGTGGGGCGGGGAGGAAATGGACACAGACCATAAAAATATAAATAGTGGGGCTGGGGATGTAGCTCAGCAGTAGAGAATTTGCCTGGCTTTCTCCAGGCACTGGGTTCAATTCCCGGGACCGCAAAAAAAAAAAACAATTATTATATATGTACATTTAGAAGATATATATGCATATGAGAGATATATATGTAGTGTATCAACACATAAATTGTACAATTTTATGAAATCAAGTGAAGAACTTTATTAAATAGCCTAAGAAGACATCCTCATCTCAAAATGTGACCTCCAATTGTGAAAAAAAAATCATCCCAAAAAGAAGCATTATATTTTTTACCATACAGAAGAATTCAATGAGGACACACAGGGGATGCTTATTTTGTTTTCGTTTTTGTTTTTGTTTTGTTTTGTTTTGTTTTTCACAAAGACAGCGGATCCATCAGGAGCCAGGCTTATTCACCAACACATCAGAAAGCCCCTGCTGTCACTTGTTGGAGAATGGTTAGGTGCCCATGCAGTCTAAGCATAAATGCTCCAGAAGTGAAGTTATGTGGCACTGCTTGGTCCTTGCACATGACCTAGAATATGCAGGCATTTGGATCACCTCATCTCTTTCACGGCTGCTCACAGGATGGTCCAGAAGAGACCAAAGTAGGCACCGGAAGGCCTTGGTCTGGTCCTGCCTTTCCTGTCTTTCTGACAGAATTCCTAAGAGAACAAAATGAGATAAATCATGAAATAATTTGAAAATTAACCTGCTGAGGTCGATTAGGTCCCAGGAAAAAAAAAATGAGGGCCCCCAGCAAAGAGATTTGTATTGATTTGCAACATAGCTCCAGGCTCCAGCAGACCTCTGGGCCCTGGGTTCCCCCCTCTAGTCAGGCCTATATATACACACTGGAGCTCTATAATTGTAATGTAGCTGTATTATTATAATTACTATTATCTCAATGTGTTGCAAGAACTACTAAAGATCAGATTTCAAGGATGCTCACAGAGCTGAAACCTCTTTACCAAGGAGAGAGACCTTTATCCACCCTCATCTTAACTTCATGAACATAATTAGTTACCGAGTCTAAAGATTTTTTTTCCCTTCAATTATTTCCAGCCAAATCTCTAACCCTTTGTAGACTGACACCATATATTATTCCTATAATCTTTTGCTTTAATCAGTTTCAAAAAAACAACTCCCCAAACCTTATTTCTATTGCATTTTCCTCAGAGCTTTGGGGAAGAAGAAAAAGCAAAACAAAACTTCACGTCTCCACAGACCCTATTTCTGCAGGGTCGTGGAGCTGAATATGAATGAATATTCATATTCATTAAATATAAATGGACAGGAGGACTTCTTTCCTAAAAGCTCTTCAAGTACACCCTGTGCACACACACATGATTTTCAGTGGGCATGTACCCAATCCCTACTGTTGACAGAGCATCAAATCAGAACAGACACAGGATCATCACTTCTGAAGCCTTTATTATGTTGATCACAATGTCCTACCTGCATCAATACGAGCCAGGAAGGAGTACTGTACTCTGCATTTTCCCTGAGGGAAAAATCACTGTATAATATACACCCTGTAAACACAAATCTTTCTTTATCTCTCTCCCTCCCTCTCTCTCCAACTGTCTCTCTCTGTCCACTATCCTCTGACCATACACCAAGCCATTCTCAATCAAGGGCTTCCCACATCATATCTCATAAGTACCTGGGGCAATAGCCTGAGGTTTATAAAACTTAATAATAAGGTGGTTCCCAAGAGGAATAAAGCATCGTTTTCCACCCTCCCCATCCCCAGCCACCAGGGCACCCCAGACCCAAGAGGCCAGCACAAGCCAGGATGCCCCAAGAAAACAATTCACCTAAGACGACAACATTTTCAATTTGCAATCTGATTTTTTTTCCCCTTTAATATATGTGTTGTGTGCTTTTCCCTTTGTCAAAAGAGCACAAGCCTTTCATTTTGCCTTTTATTTGTCTTGCTGCTGGTACAGAGAAAATGTATTGGCTTTTCAGTTAGTGATTACACATCATCACATACCCAATTTATAACACCATGCCCCAAAGAACAGATGTAATAAAGCAAGGGCAGGAAGTATCAACCTTATAAAACAGAGCTGCCGACTCAAAGGTCTTTACATGCGTACAGGAAAGAAAACGGTGCCGACACAAGCCCTGGGAACTTGTATTTTGCACACAATTGCAGATGTTCTGTATGTGGCTCTAGTGAGTGGGTGGGACATAGGGTGGTAAGCTCAGGAAAGCCAGTTTCCTGCCCCAAAGACCAGAGACCTATGTCCATAGTGCACCTGCAGGGAAGGGACACGTTACCTTTGAACTTAGCCCTCCAAGAAATTATGCCCATCAGTTCTGACCCAAAACAGATCTAGGACCAGCCTCCTGAAGCTAAAGAAGCCTGGGTTGACAGATCAGGCCACCTCTCCAGGGACTGGGGGTTCTACTCAGTCATCACAAAAGGTTCCTGGGATAACAGCCTTGTAAAGGGCCTTTTGATAGTCACCTCCTACTGAGATTTCCTTGGGGTGCTCCTCAGAGACACCCCCCCCACCGACTACAGAAAGTATCCACCTCAAAGACCCCAGGAAATATGTCTTCGGTTCGAAGACTGAAGAAACCAAAATTACATCAATTTGCTCTGATGTTTCTCTCTTTGGATAGTCAATGAATAAATGAATGTAGAGCTCTTTGTAGTTTAGTTGTATGCCTTGGGTTAAGCTTTTGTCTTTCAGGAAGGGCCCTTGAAAGGCTCTGACAACATGGTCCCTCCTCTCTGGGCTACAGGGCCTCTCCGGCCAGGGCCTCTGCCCTTCACTCAGGGTGGTCTCAGGCCTGTCCTCAGCAAGATGTGGTGTCCCAACTTCCTCTGGCGCCAGCTTTGTCTGACTGAGGCATGGAGCCCGCACACTGAAGGTTCAGTCCCCTGTCCACTGGGTATGAGTCCTCCAGAGATGAGGTCAGACAAGACCACTGACAAATGCCCTGAGATCTCTCATGCTCTCATGTTCTTCCCCTTCCTTGTTGCCTCTAGAGCGGCCCCTCACCTCTTTCAGCCAGAGCTCAAGGTAGGTAGGGAGTTCCTCTGCAGCCCTTCAATATGGGTCTCTGGGCTTCCCCTCCCGCTCATCTCTCATCTTTCCGTTTCCATTTCTCAGGACGCCAGGGAGGTCCCCATGCTCTTCTAACACAGTGGCCACACTCCATCACATCCCACCAGTCTTTCCCCACTCCACACACAGGTACACACCCACTCACACACACACATCTCATACACCCCTGTATTCACAGACACTCACACGTGCACATACTCACCCACGCTCATATGTATGTAGTTACATGCCCATATACACAGCACACACTCACAAGTACATACACCCACACTTTCACTCTTGTATATACACACACATGCACACACTTACACAGCACATACACTCACAGCTCACTCACACAGTACACAGTCAAATGCTCACACACCCACACGAAATCACACATGTACACAGAGAGTCCAATTCCAATGCTCCATTTACCTGACCTCAGAATTTGAACTCTAACCACACTTTCTACCAATCATTATTGTCCAATGGTTTGATGTGTTGATCTTATAATCTCATAATTTCCCCCTGAAATCTGCCCCAAACCTTCATAAGGGCAAAACTAAATATTTGCATTTCTTCCATTTCTCACTCCAAAGCATTTAGCAAAGAACGAGATTAAGTCAGGGCTCAGTCAAATTCTAGACTCTCTGAACTGAAAGTGACCATAGAGATCACCAAGTCCCCGATCTCTCCCATTCCAACCTGGATCCACTAGTTGATGGATTGATTGATTGATTGAGGCATTGATTTAAGGCCTGGTTGATTGGTGGGATCAGAATGCAGAGGTCATACTATGGTTGCCACCCTGCACTTGGCTTTTCAGTGGAATAAAGGGGTCTGAAGCCCTGCCCCTGAACACTCTATTCTGGCTTCTGCCTAGGGGAGACCACCGAGAGTCACAGTGATCAGAACTCTGACCAGCCTCAAACCATCCTGAGTTCTAGACCTGGCTCTGCTGCTCACTCACTTTGTGACATTTAAAGTTTTTCTTCACTTTGGTTCTGCACTGTGAAATGGACGTATTAATAGGATCTACTTCAATGGTCACTGTGAACATGAAAGGACGTAGTCCCAGAAGAGCACTGGGCAGGACCTGGCACACAGTAAAGACCCAACACATGAGTATGATCCTCAGATTTGCAAAATATGAAGGAAGGTGGTGTTGAGTCCCGGACCTGCCATCCACTCCCTGTGACCATCGCTTCTAAGCTATTTTCTCTGTTTGTTTTGCTTTGTTTGGGAGTTGATTAATTTTACTGGCAAAATAAAAATTACAAAACCAGCCTCACTGGGCTATTGTGAAGGTTAAATAAAATTTTCCCTGTGCATCCCCTCCTAGCACCTCACACCTGCGTGCAGAGTAAATAGCTTTCATCCAAGAACACAAAAGCTTTTAAAATCTGCTGCTGCTCACTTCCCCCATATTCTTTTATAAACCAGGTCCTAACTTGGCTCTGTCATTATTGAGCTGGATTCTCATCTTCTATCACAACTTGGGAAAATGGAAACATTATGTTTTCATACAACCTACAGAAGGGAGAGGGGCTGTGTCACGGATAGGACAAGGGCAGCACTAGCCATGGGCCAGCCAGGGCAGCAGTTAAAATAGACCCCAAAAGATGAAGGGTCCAAACCCTCGTCCCCAAGGGTTTGGAGATACAGAACCAGAGAGGGATGTTTCAGGGAAACTGGAACAGACTCAGGTCATGCATTGAGAATCTGAGTAAACAGCTTATTCATTTGTACTTTGATTTGAAACTTTTTTTTATGAGTGTAAAAGTAATCATAGCCCCACTTGGTGTCATACGCCTATAATCCCAGCGGCTCAGGAGGCTGAGGCAGGAGTATCGCGAGTTCAAAGCTAGCCTCAGCAATGGTGAGGCACTAAACAACTCAGTGAGACCCTGTCTTTAAATTAAAAATACAAAATAAGGCTGGGGAATGTGGCTCAGTGATCGAGTGCCACTGAGTTCAATTCCCAGTATCCCCCACCCCCAAAATAAAATAAGTTTTAAAAAAATAAAAATAATCATAGAAAATGCAGAAAGACAAATATACATGTAACAACTATATATACACATGTTATAAATCTAAACATATGTATATGTTTATCAATATTAATATATTAATCAATAATGTATTAACTATTTCCCATATTTCTTTCTGGGCTGTTTTCTAGGAATATTTTAACATACTTGAGATTCCTGTATTCAAATGTTCACATCTGTTTTCCATTTAATGATACATATTATTATACAATTAATTTCCTAGATTATTAGAAACCTCTCTAATGACATCATTTTTAATGACTCCATAAATACTCCTTCATTTGGAAACCACTAATTTATTTAACCATTCTCCTGCTCTTGGCCATTTAGCTCATTACCAATTTTTAACCCAAACAACCTTTCAAGTACCCTGAAGTACAGATTGGAAATTACTGATCCAGACCAGAGCTAAGTAATCTGCAGCCCCTGGGCCACATGTGCCTTCTCCACCCACCCCCAGTCCCCAGTTTCACAATCATGATTCGCAGCCTGGGCCTGGACTGGAAAAGTGATCAAAAGACAGCCTCTGGGCTGGGGATGTGGCTCAAGCGGTAGCGCGCTCGCCTGGCATGCGTGCGGCCCGGGTTTGATCCTCAGCACCACATACAAACAAAGATGTTGTGTCCGCCAAAAACTAAAAAATAAATATTAAAAAAATTCTCTCTCTCTCTCTCTCTCTCTCTCTCTCTCTCACTCTCTCTTAAAAAAAAAAAAAAAAAAAAGACAGCCTCTGTGTTGCCCCTTTGCTAATATCTCCAGAGCTAACATTTCAATGACGACAGAGCAATGCTGTTGTTCTCACAGACATTATTCTAGACGATAAGATAGGTGACCTAAATTGTAGGGGAATCCAGTTTTACCAGAATCCTATAAAGTTTATTAAATGAAATATGACCTATAAATATTTTCTTTTCTCTTTTCTCACCTTTGATCTGGACTATTTTCGTCTGGATCCTTCTGATTGCAAGGATCAGAAATTCACTCCAACTAGCTCCAATAAAAGGTAGGGTTCTTGCAAGGCTGAACAGAGAGGTCCCAAGGGGAAAACCAGAAACATTGAATCAGGCCTCAAGGGCAGAACCCAGGGATTCCCTCACTCTCACACCTGCTTCTCTGCTCTTCTCTGGATCCGCCCTCCCTTCTCTTTTGCAAGGTCCTTTGGTCTCTCTCTCTCTCTCTCTCTCTCTCTCTCTCTCTCTCTCTCTCTCTCTCTCCCGCCCCCCAAGTGTGGCTCCTCTGAGTCTCAGTTTCTTGTATCCTCAGCAAACCCACAGTTCCAAAATGGTGCTTCTTGCTTGAATTTCATTTGGCCTCTCAACACAAGTGCCCGATATCAGCCAGTAACTTCCTTCTGGTCCTAGTTCAGATTCCCCAAAGGGGGAATCCTATTGGCTTAGGTGAACATTTTGTTCCAGTGCACATAAGCCTTTGATTGTTCTCTGACCAGCCCACAGGCAGGCCACTCCTAGCTCCCATGTCAACACCTGATCAGTTGTGACAGAGGAAGGCAGGGTCACCTGGGCACTGATTACTCAGCAAGGCCATTAGAGGACAGAAGATTCCCTGAAAGGAGAGTTCAGGTCAACTAAGATCCCCTATGTCTAATTCCTCAACCAAGAGCTAAAAACAATGCCACTGAGTCAGAGATTTTTATTTCCAGAAAGTTCTAGGGATAACTAATGCTAGAAAGAACCAACTAATGCTATTTCTTCCCCATAATCAGGTGGATAAACAACAGAGTTCCTGAAAGCCATAAGCCCAGTGTGCTCTGAACAAAGCCCCTGATTCCAACCAGGAACCCTGAGCCTCCAGTGAGCTCTTCAAATCAGCCAGGACCTGGTCCACCTGTGCACTCAAGAAAAGTCCAGAAACATCTTGGGGCTGGACCAAAGGTGTCCTGGCAGTCACACTGCTGCCCTGAGGCTTCCCCGGGCTGCAGCCATCTGGTCTGGTCTGCAGGAAGCAGTGAGAACAACTGAAAGTCAGTGTGCCCCACACCCCATCCAAAGATCTCACACGGCACCAGCTATAACAAAACATGCTGATACCTTACACTACACTAAAATTAGAAACTTCTGTTCACAATAACATACCATTAAGAGCATGAAAAGGCAAGACACAAAGTAGGAGGTAGGTGCTATAAAAGAGTACATATACCCCAAAACTATACTATGATTAAAATATGGTAAGAACTCATACAAATTTTAAAAGATGAAATTTTTAAAATGGCCAAAAGTCTTGAATATGCAATCTACAAAACAGGATATTTAAATAGCTTATAAGTATATAAAAATGTGTTTGAGCTAGGGGTGCAGCTCAGTAGTACCATGAGTAGGTAGCGTGCATGAGGCCCTGAGTCCAATCCCCAGCAACACACACACACACACACACACACACACACATGCTTAACTGCAGTAGCCATTGGGTAAGTGCAAATGAAAAAGGAAAATAGATAACAGTATCTCACACCAAAATGGCAGAATTAAAAAGGCTGCCAATATCAACTGTTGAAAAAGATAGGAGAATAACAGAATATCAAAAACACACTGTTGGGTGGCAGTGTACATTAAGACGCCCATTTTGCAAACTTATTTGGCAATATCTATCAAAGCTGTGTTGATTTAATTAAAAAGAAAAATAGCTGAACCATATACATGCCGCAGGACTCAATTCCGTTCTTAGAAATATGACAAACAGGAATGTGTGTAATGTAAGATCCTGGGGAAGTGTCAAAAACTGGAGGCAACCCAAATGTCCATCGACAGTGGAGTGGATGCAGCAGGGTGTAATCATAATCATGGGATATTAGGTAGCAATGAGAATAGATAAATGAGCCACTGCTACATGAAACACCACAGATCAATCTTCCTACCAAGACATGCCAGACCCACAAAAAAGTACACATTATATGGCTGCGTTTATGTGAAGTTCAAAAACAGTCCAAACTAATCCACGGTGTTAGGACATAAGATTCTGGTCATTTTAGCGGGAGGAGGCTGGAGAGTGGCAGGGAGAAGGCAGAGAAAAGATTCTGGGGGTTTTTTAATGTTGTTATAGTTTATGAAGTTACATGAGTGTGAACTTTGTGATAGTCCATTGAACTGCATATTTATGATTTGGGCAGTTTCCTAGATGCCTATTATACATCAATTTTTAAATGTTCATTTTTTTTATTTGATTTTTTTTTTTTTGGAGTACCAGGGATTGAACTCAGGGACACTCAACCACTGAGCCACATCCCCAGCCCTATTTTGTATTTTATTTAACGAAAGGGTCTCACAGAGTTGCTTAGTGTTTCCCTAAGTTGCTGAGCCTGGCTTTGAACTGGCGATCCTCCTGTCTCAGCCTCCTGAGCTACGGGGATTATAGGCATGCACCACCATGCCCAGCATAAATGTTCATTATTTTTTCATCATATAATTGTTATACGATGTGGTGTATATTGGTATCCCCAAACAATGTTATATTCCATGCACACATGTAACTCCCATGGACCAGAGGGGTTAAGTTATGTCCTTGAAGTCACCAGGGTACTTAGTTGATGGTAGGCCAAGTCTCAATCCAGGATGTAGGACTCCAAACCCAGTCCTCTTTCTCCTATACTCCATTGCTTTCATTTAGATATCAAAGTCTCAACCCAAATCTCCATTCCTGATAAGACTGATCAAATATGCCTCCCCCTCCAAAAATAAGAAGAAGGAGAAGGAGAAGGGTAAGGAGAAGAAAAAGAAGAAAAAATTGATATTCAAGACATTCTTTAAGCCACAAGCCAACACTGATGTCATGATAGCTCTCTAGGGGGCATTAGCCAAATTCAACACTCCATCCTTGCACCCTGAATATATAAGTCATTCCTGCAGAAACAGCTCATCATCCAGAAGGCACCAAACCAAGGTGGGCCCCTTCTGCCAGCCATCCCAGGCAGCTGCGAGAATGCTGACCTCATGTAATAATACAGCCTTGGCAAAGAAGCTACATTTCTCTTCCCAGGCCCATTTTTGCCTTAAGGATCTATTTGGTTTAACTTAAAACAAAAATAAAGAAAAAATGCAAAATTGTCTGAAATTATGAATAGAAAATCATCTCACTGTATTGTACCTAGACTTTATGCACTTCTTGAGATTGTTGTGGGTGTCCCATGGGAAGGAGGAGTACAGTATGTGTCCTAGGAGAGTCTCACACAGAATTGGAAAGTGGAAAGAGACTTCAAAGATCAACTTTTAAGAGCGGAGGATAATAAAGACCACGCTTGAAGACATTTTACAGGTTCCCAAGTCTTTTCACAATTCTCAATTAATCTTCCAAGCTATCAGGGTTTAGATGTGGTGTCCCCAAAAGAGCTTACATGTGAGACGATGCAAGAGGCTTCAGAGGAGAAGTGATTGGGTTGTGAGAGTCTTCACCCAATCAGTGACTTAATCCTCTGATAGGAAATAATTGAGTGGTAACTGAAATGGTAGGGTGTGGCTGGAGCAGGTGGGAATTGGGGCATGGCTTTGGGTTGTATATTTGTATATGGCCAGAGGAGTCAGTCTCTCTCTCTCTCTCTCTCTCTCTCTCTCTCTCTCTCTCTCTCTCTCTCTCCCCGCCCCCCGCCCCACCCCTCTTCCTGATCAACATGTGAGTTGTTTCCCTCTGCCATGATATTCTGCCTCACCTGGAACCCTGAGGAATGGAGCCAGCTGTCTATGGATTGAGACCTCTGAAACTGTGAGCCCTTAAATAAATTTTTCTTCCCTGAAATTGCTCTGGTCAGATCCTTCAGTCACAGCAGCTAAAAAGCTGACGAAAACACAGGCAATCACTTCAGCTAAGATATTGTTATTATTATTATCCCCCTTTGAGAGACAAGGAAATCAGAACTCAGGCAATTTTCAGAATTCCTAAGTGGTGGCTTCCTGTTATTAGTCCCAGGTTGGTTGTGTCCAAATACCAAGCTTTTTCTACATCACGACATTATAAGCCAACAACCAGCTCAAAGGGAACATCTGGAACTTGTCATCACTACTTCTGAAGAAGCCTTGGAGTCGGAGAAAACTGGGGTTCTAAGAAACCCAACTGGTGGACATGGTAGCCTAAGACTGGCTGGTGCTATGATGAATGTCTGTGGATTTTTACAAAGGGGCTGATGGATCCATAGCACACTGCATTTGTAGAGTACCCTCCTTGGTCCACCCTCTGGGTAAGCAGGCTTAACCACTTCTGAGGGCTTATCCAGTTTGGTCATGGCTCAGGTCTGCTTTAAAACAAAGGTGCAAAGTTAATGAGTACTGTGGAATCAGCATAAAGGTACGCAACCTTCACCTCCTGTTATTTCTCCCCAGAGATGCAAACACTGCCCCTTAGTACCAACATCTGCAGTGAGCCAAGGACCCTACTGAGCTTCTGAGCTGACTCCTGGGAAGCCACAAAGCCCGTCAGCTGGAAAGCATGTCACAGAGAAGGGGCCGTGAGCATGCACGATTAGCAGATCCTGGAGATGAATGGGAATAAAGCACCATTTCTGCCTCATGGCACCTCAGAGCCCCGCTCCATGCCACCTGGTGGGAAGCCCACCAGAAGAGCCTCAAGTGAGGGTCCACAGATCCTGAGCCTCCCAAGAAAATTCCCTGCCTAGATTTCTCCCAGCAGAGGAAGCCTAACCACCTGGAGCCCCTTAGAAGTCCCCCTCTTCTCCCCTCACCACCCTGCCTCCTGGGGCGGGAGCCTGCTGTGAGACATGGGAGGTCCACACAGTATTGAGTTTGGTTCCTTCTGCAGAGCTGAAAGCTGTAGTGGGGTGGTGTTTGTAAGCGGAGGAGTGCCCGGATGAGGCCTAGGTGTCCTGGTTCTGGGGATTGAGCCCAGGGCCTTGTGCATGCTAGCCCCAGAACCTCTTCACAGTATTTAGGATACGTTGTGTATAACTCAATTGAAAACACGAGTCGCTTTTTAACCGAGAGCTTTCTTATTCACAGTTGAGCCCCAAACAGCAGCAAGAGTGGAGAAGACCTCTCTCAGAAGAGAAAGAACTCAGAAAAGGCACTCTCCCTTGCACTATAAATCCAGCTGCTATAAAGAACTTCCTCTTTCCAGAATTACCTTTCTTTGTACATTTGTTTCATTTCATTGTTGTCAGTTGCTGTTTGTGATACTGGGGACTAAGCCCAGGGGCACTCTACTAGTGAGTTCCATTCACAGCCCTTTTTATTTTTTGAGACGGGGCTTTGCTAAATTGCCCAGGCTGTCCTTGAACTTGCCATCCTCTTGCCTCAGCCTCCAGGGTAACTGGGATTACAGGCATACACCCCCACGCCTGGCTTGTACGTGTGTTTTGATTGCCCCCATAACAAACTCTCTTCTGCAAATGGAAACAAGCAATGGTTTAAATACCACTACTGCTGCTCTGCCACCACGACTTTCAAAAGCATGCCCACAGAGCCACTCTGGTGGGCATGGCCAGCCGGCTGCAGGCAGTTTCAGGCCAGAAGCCAAACCCCAAGTAGTCTCTCATTGCCTTTTCCTCCCGGAATTTCCTGAAGTTCTGCTCATTGCACCCCAGAGGCTCAGCTCTTCCTGAATGTCTCATGAGCTCACACAGCAGCCCTGGGCATGCCACGGGTTTGGTAGAGAGGTGCAGCTGAACCAATGTGCCTGCTTTCGTGACCAGGGGGATGCACCAGGCTGGCTTTCAAAGGAGTCATCCCACAGAGCATGGGTTCCTACCCTTCACAAGCCCTTCCCTAAAGCAGCGTGATTGTCAGCTGGTGATTCCCCTGCCTGCCGCTACCTCTGCAGTCAGAGGGGGAAAAAATATATCTAGGCCTGGAAAAGTGATTGCCATGGGCTAGAGACCAGCAGACAACCCGACATCCATCAAGAGCACGTACTGACATTTATTGACTGTCTGTAGAGAGGTTTCATCAGGAGTTCTGGAGGATGCTGAGGATCAGCCCTCAAAGGAAGACCAGAAAATACCACATTATATTGCAGAACACACTTCAAACCCAAGTCCCTGTGCCAGAGAGTTGCCTGAACTGCACAACCAGACGAAGCAAAACACGGTCACATCAGTCAAGAGATAAACACATACCATAATCAAGGAAGGGTCCCTTGGTCCAGGGGTTCTCAACTGTGAAAGTAAACCCCCTCCTGGGACATTTACAAATTCAGCAAGCAGAGTTTGGATTGCCATCATTCCTGGGAGATGCTACTGGCCTTTAGGAGACAAGATCAAGGACGCTGAGCCTCCAGCAATGCAGAAGACCACCCACAGGCAAAGAACTGGCCTGCCCCAAATGTCAATGGTGTCATGGTTGAGAGAACTGTATACCTACCATCCCTCAGCTTTGTCTCCTGTGAATAAATTTCCCCTTCTCATGAGATGACCTGCAGTTTGGGGGACTCAGTAGCATACGTGGGAGGGCATCATGTGGTTGGCAGGAGGAGCTGTGTGGTACAGTGGTTGTAAGTAAGGACTCTGGTTAGCTTCCAAGTTTAAAATCTCACCTGTGTGAAGAAAAAATAAGAATGGTCAAAAAATATATGAAGAAATGTTCAGCATTTCTAGCAATTAGAGAAATGCAAATTAAAATTACCCTGAGATTCCATCTCACTCCAGTCAGATTGGAAGTTATAAAGAATATAAGTAACAATAAATCTTGGTGATGATGTGGGGGAAAAGGTACTCTTGTACATCGTTGGTGGGACTGCAAATTGGTGCAACCACTATGGAAAGCAGAATGGAGATTCCTTAGAAAAGACTACAGTAAGCAAAGACGAATGGGGGGAGAGAAACGGAGAGAGAAGGGAAAGCACATGGAAATAGTAGGAGACCTTCAATGATACATAAAATTATAAGAGGTTATGAGGGGCAAGGGGGAGGGAAAAAAAGGGAGAGAATTGAACAACAGCAGGGGAGGTAGAGAGGGAAGATGGGAGGGGAGGGGAGGGGAGGGGGGATAGTAGGGGAT
The DNA here is from genome assembly GCF_964194105.1 of Spermophilus citellus. NCBI lineage: Eukaryota > Metazoa > Chordata > Mammalia > Rodentia > Sciuridae > Spermophilus > Spermophilus citellus. The sequence continues at coordinate 33,276,154 of NC_138196.1, forward strand.
AGGAAAGGTAGCAGAATACAACAGTCACTAATATGGCATTATGTAAAAATGTGAATATGTAACAGATGTGATTCTGCAATCTGTATTTGGGATGAGAATGGGAGTTCAAAACACAATTTGAGTCAAATGTATGAAAGATGATATATCATGAGCTATGTAATGCTTTAGATAATCAATAAAAAAAAAAAAAGAAAACTTGGAATGGAATGGCCACTTGACCCAGTTGTCCCACTCCTCAGTCTGTACCCAAAGGACTTAAAAACAGTAAACTACAGGGACACAGCCACATCCATGTTTATAGCAGCTCAACTCACAATAACCAAGCTATGGAAACAACATAGGAGTCTTTCAATGGACGAAGAGATAAAGAAAATGTGCCATATCTACACAATGCAATATTACTCAGCCAGAAAGAAGAATGAAATTATGGCATTTGCCTGTAAATGGATGGAACTGGAGACTATCGTGCTAGGTGAAATAAGCCAATCCCCCAAAAAAACTAAAGGCTGAATGTTCTCCCTGATTTGTGGATGCTAACACAAAACAGGGGAGGTAGGGAAGAGGAATAATATAAATAGATTGGAATGGACAAGGGATAATGGAGGGAGGAGAGAGGGGAGGGGAATAGGAAGGACAGTAGAATTAGACTTTTATTTGTATACACAACCAGGATAACTCCACATTATATACAACCACAAGAGTGGGAACCTAATAGAACAAGTTATACTTTATGTATGTGTCTTCTGTTAAAATACATTCTACTGTCATGTATAACTAAAAATAAAAAAAAAATTAAAATGCCCACCTGTATGACATTGGTCAATCACCCACCACTACACATGAATAATAATCTGTTCTTCCAGCATAGAGTTGCTACAAGGATTCAATGAAATTATGTATGCATAGTGAGACTTACAATTTGATAAATATTTGCTCAGGAATCTGTTTTTGTTTTTTTTTTTTCAGTAGCAGATACAACATAGCAAAGTGAAGTGAAGACTGAGATTTAGAAAATTTGATCTTCAGGGTTGGGGGACGTAGCTTAATGATAGAGCACATGCTCTGTAGGAGCCAGGCCTTGAGTTTAATAACCAGCACCAACAAAGAAAAAGAAAAAGAAAGACATTTGAGCTTCAAACCTCAGCTTTACCCATGAGATCATAGGCAAATCAGCTGACCTCTTTGAGCCCTGTCTTTTCACTCTTGAAAATGTTAACAATAACAAGGAATCTTCTACCAAGTGATTATGAGGATTAACCAAAAGTAGGAAGTAAAAGAGATCTGACTGCTATGATGAGTGACAAGGCTCTAAAGTATTGGTCACATGTTCTGTCTAGGCAGAACCACCTGAAACAAGAATGTCACACCCATGTGTTTGTTTCTCCCTCACTTAGGATGACATCATTTCCTCTGTGATTAAAAGTAATCAATGTAATAACATATCAAAAGATGTTCAATTTCGCTGATGATAACAGATGCATATTAAAATATCAAGGGACCATTTTTCACATAACATTGGCAAAGATTCAAAAGGCAGATGATGCTCAGTATTAGTGAAGGAAACAGGCTTCTTTATATATGCTGTGTGTGGAGATATTAATAAACACAATATTTCTAGAAGATAGTATGGAAAGACATACCAAAAAGTGTGTGTGTGTGTGTGTGTGTGTGTGTGTAAAGAAAACAATTAGTGCTTACAAAAACACTATACAAAAATGTTCATTGAAGCATTCAATGGATAAAAATTAGAAATAGCCTAAATATTTTAATTATGTATTAGGTGAATAAACAAGCAACATCTTTTCAGTGGAATATATATAATCATTACCAAATGTAAGCTAGAACTAGATATGGTCTTATAGAAGGATATTGTTGCTAAATTTTGAAAGATAAAAAGTAAATTACTGGGGGCTGGAGATGTGGCTCAAGCGGTAGCACGCTCGCCTGGCATGCGTGTGGCCTGGGTTCGATCCTCAGCACCGCATACAAACAAAGATGTTGTGTCCACCGAAAAAACTAAAAAATAAATAAAATTCTCTCTCTCTCTCTCTCTCTCTCTCTCTCTCTCTCTCTCTCTCTCTTTAAAAAAAAAGTAAATTACTGGATAGTACAAAGGTATGATCTCATTATTGCAAAAAATAGTTTTTACAGATACTGTGTTAGTCAGCTTTCCATCACTATGATAAAATACCAGAGAAAAATATCTTAAAGGAGGAAAGATCTATTTTGGCTCAATGATGTCAGAGGTTTTGTTTTATGATGGGTTGGCTCTATTGTTTCTCAGCCTGTGGTGAGGAACAATATAATGGTGGAAAGGCAAAACTGTTCAACTCACGGCAGGCAGGAAGACAAGAGGGTGGGCTGAGGTAAAAATATTCTCTTTAAGGACAGTCTCCAGTGACTTACTTCCTCCAAGTAGGCCCCACCTCCTGAAGTTTCCAGTAGTGCCTCAGGCCAGCAACTGAGCCTTTAATTCAAGGCCATTGGGGGACATTTCAGATCCAAATCATAACAGATAGTTTTCAAAAGTCTGAAAGACTATACACCAGATTCTTCAGCCCCAGAGCTTACCTCTAGGGTGCAGATAGGGGATGGAAAGAAAAAAATACTTTAGGTTTATATTTAGAGGTACACCATAGTTAGAAGTTTAGCTGAATATCTACTGACCAACTGTTAAAATTCAGCCGAGAGTCTGGGGCAGTGAGGCATGCCTGTATTCCCATTGACTCAGGAGGCTGAGGCAGGAGTATTGCAAGTCCTAGGCCAGCTTCTGCAACCTAACAAGGCCCTAAGCAAATTTAAGGAGACCCTTTCTCAAAATAAAAATTAAAACAGCTGGGGATATAGCTCACTGGTAAAGTGTCTCTCGGCTCAATCCCCATACCAAAATATACGTTTTTTTTTTTTTTTCAGCCAAAAAAAGGCCAAAGCCTATGCATAATTTTACATAAAAATTTTAATCATCACAATTTTGTATTAAAACCATAGTAAAATCTTTAAGGCTGACAAGGGGTGCAGAACTAGTTTTTCTGGATTATCATTGTAGAAGGGTATTCTGTGGCCCCCCAACTGACCATTAGTGCTGCTGAGGTTGTCATTTCCAACCAAGGTAGGCAAAGAGCAAGATATTTGAAGAGAAGCCTCTCTTTTTCTCTATTTTTTCCTTTCGTTTTTATATTTTCTCTTATGTCTCAATCTAGAATCATTCATCATAGATGTTGCATGTGATTTGGGCATGTTTCCCCTTTTTGAAATTTTAAGGTGGCAAAATGGAATTCCTGTCTTTTATTCCTGCTCCCAAGATGTGAAAGATTATCAAAGGAGGCTTTTTCCTTGAAAGATTCCTGGCCTAAAGAGAATTAAATATTTTAAGATTAAAAACACTTCTAAAAGGTTGCTTTCCTTAACGTCATGGATGTTATTCTAACGAATAATAATTCTGTCAAAACGAGATTTAATAACATTATCTAATCTACTTTTTTATCTTGTTATATTTTAGGTTTTGTAATACATTGGGTTCCCAAACAGGATATAAGGATATAATGTTTTCCTTAAAGTTGTGGAGCCAACATACTCACCCCTCATGCATATTATAAGTCAACTTTTTCTTTATTTAATTATTTGAACGTCAGTAATAAGTTAGGGGCGTAATGTGAGCAACTTTCACACCTACAATTATTGCAGCACTTCCGTCTTGTAACAAATGCACATTTTAACTTCTACGGAGGGAATTTCAACCTACAAAGCACAAAAGAGACCCCCACTCCAAGTGCCAGCCAGAGCATTTGCCTCCATTTCAAAATGAATGTTCAGCTGTTGACAAATCTGAATGCCATGCCTTCTTCAGATCCCGGCTGTCATTATGATGATTAGATCAAAGATCCTTGGTCACATACAAGTTCAGGGATGACAGCAGTGACATTGTTGAAGTCGGCATTGACTATCCAGCCTTCCGAAGGCCACACCCAAAGCTGAAGCCGAATAGCAGGTCTGGCCAAAACCAAGGCCAGGTTGATCTTTGGTACATCTGTAACTCAGTCTTGTGTACAGTGATTTTTTTTCTTCATGAGAAGCATGTCTCTTTTATGATTTTAAACAGGCAATTCTATGAAAATCACACAGAGTAAAGCTAGTTCCTGTTGTGATCTGGATCTTAAGTGTCCTCCAATGGTCCATGTGTCAGTCCCCAGATGAAGGCACTATTGAGAGGAGATGGAAACTTCAGCAGGTGAGGCCTAGTTGGAGGAAGTTAGTTCACTGGGGTGTGCCCCCGAGGGGGTATTGAGACCTCGGCTCCCTCTAGTCTCTCTCTCTTCCTTTCCCGGCCATTGTGAGGTTGAGCAGCTTTGCTCCACTATATACTCCCTACCAAGATGTACTGCATCACCTCAGGCCCAAAACACTAGGGCCAAGCAACCATGGACTGAAACCATGAGCCAAAATAAACCTTTCTTTTTTTTAAGTTGATTGAGGTATTTTATCATAGCCATAGAAAGCTGACTAACACCACACCCTACCCTAGGCAGGTGGGAAGGATCTAGGAATAAGGGATTGGAGCTCTCTAGAGTTTCTGATCTTTTTGAGTGGTGATTCTTGTTTGATTATTATATGAATGTGAATCAAACAATCTCAGAGCTTATGGTCCCAGAGATTAACGTAACTCACTCCTAAATTCATTTGTGGAGTCAGCTGGCTCCAGCATAAGTCTCCCCTCCCTCCAAATATACCTAGGCATCTAACAAAGGCTGCTGTCTCCAACACAGACCCAACACCCTCCAGACCCTGCAAAATATCCTATAATTGTTTTCACTTATAGAATAAAGACTAACTCCCTGGGGTGACCTTTAACATCTCTGATCCTCTACCCTATGTTTTCAGCCTCACCTCAAGCTACTCTTCCCTTACAAACCATGCTCCTGGCATCTCTTGCTCATCCTGTCCCGTTTGCCTAACATACTCATCTTTGTGAACTTGTACTTGTCCCTCAAGATACTGCCCATATTACCCCTTGGTGACTTCCTCTTCTACCAAGCTCCAGGAGGATTCAGCTCTCCTTCTCCAGTGTTGGGAGAGTGGCTCCCCCTTACCAACCTGCCAGTTCCCGAAAACAGGGACCACATTTGTCATCTTCCCCAGCCCCCTGCACAGGTCTAGCAAAAATATTATTTCAGCAAATAGAAAGATCTTGGCAAATACTGAAAGAGTGAATATAGATAATTAGTCCCAAACTTTGGTGCGAATTTCATGCCTACTCCTTGATATTTATAGGAATGTTCCAAATAGGTTTCAAGGCAAGAGTTGTAAATCACCAGACAGTTAAATTTTAAATCTCATTCTCTAGAGACCTCAAGTTCACGATAGAGAATGAGGACAGTATGGGGTTCTAGGAAGAGCAAGCTTCCTGTACCTGCCCACACGGTAGAGAGCGGATACTCTCTGCTCCTTCACCTAGTTTCTGAATGGTAGTGTGTGTGAGAGGAAAAAAGTTTATGCTGCCAGGAAAAGTCTGGGGACCTTGGATGAGACCAAGAGACCATCTTATGGTGAGCAAGCTCAATCTCAGAAAGCCACGCCCAAAGCAAGAACATCACTTAAATAAAAAGTGTTGGCTTAAGAGTAGAACTGGAGCGTCCTATGATACCACCCGTGAGTCCTTGGGCAAGCTTGTGCCTCAGTCTCCCCAGTAAAGAAAGGCCACAAATGGCCACCCTCGCCCTGTACGTGACTGTGATAGGGGCAGGAATGGGGTGCTGTGGTTGAGAAATAACAACCATAAAGTCTCAAAGTACATTAATCTTAGTGCACAGCAAGTGGATGCCCTGTGTCACTTCCAACCAAATCAAGATTTGGAACCTTCACTGAGATTCCATCTCACCCTAGTCAGAATGGCAATTATCAAGAATACAAGTAACAATAAATGTTGTTAAGGATGTGGGGGGGAAGGTACACTCATACATTGCTGGTTAGGACTGAAAATTGGTGCAACCACTTTGGAAAACAGTATGGAGATCCATCAGGAAACTTGGAATGGAACCACCCACCATCATTTGACCCAGTTTAGCCTACTCCTCAACATATACCCAAAGGACTTAAAAACAGTATACTACAGGGGTGCAGCCACATCCATGTTTATAGCAGCTCAACTCACAATAGCCCAACTATGGAAACAACAAAGGAGTCCTTCAATGGATGAAGGGATAAAGAAAATGTGCCATGTATACACAATGCAATATTACTCAGAAAGAAGAACGAGATAACGGCATTTGCCTATAAATGGATGGAACTGGAAACTATCATGCTGTGAAATAAGCCAATCCCCAAAACCCAAAAGCCAAATATTCTCTCTGATATGTGGATGCTGACACACAATAGGGGGTGGGGAAAACAGAAGTTCACTGGATTAGAAAAAGGGGAACGAGGGGAAGGGAGCAGCAACGGAAATAGGAAAGACAGTAGAGCGGATCAGACATAAGTTTCCTATTCATATATGAATACGTGACTAGTGGAACTCCACAACATGTACCACCATAAGAATGGGAAGTTATATGTCAAAATACACTCTACTGTCATGTATATCTAAAAAAATTTTTTAAAGAAAAAATAAATAAGATGGGGTAGAGAGAGAAGATGGGGGGAGGGGAAGGCGGATAGTAAGGGATAGGAAAGGTAGCAGAATACAACAGTCACTATTATGGCATTATGTAAAAATGTGGATGTGTAACCGATGTGATTCTGCAATCTGTATTTGGGGTAAAAATGGGAGTTCATAACCCACTTGAATCTAATGTATGAAATATGATGCGTCAAGAGCTTTGTAATGTTTTGAACAACCAATTAAAAAATAAATAAATAAATAAACAAACAAACAAAAATATTTGGAACCTTTCCCAGCACCCCACAGGACTCCTTCGGGTCCCTCCCACTGCCTCCATCAGCCACCAGGTGTCAAGCATTCTTCTGACTTTTCCCCCACAGATTCCTTTTGCCTATTTTTAGACTTCATCTAAGTTAATCAGGGTATGTTTTCTTTTGTATCTGACTCCTTACATTGAACATAATAAGTAGAGTATCGTCTGTGCCACTGTGTTTTATTTAGTTGTTGGGACAGCCAAATCAAACATCAGAGAAGACAACAATTGAGAAAGTACAAAACGTAAAATATTCCAGGTGTAGAATTATCAGCCGAATCTCTGGCAGTTTGTCGACTATAAGCTCCTTGAGAGTAAAATCTATGCCTTGTTCATTTTTGTATTTCCTGCCCTTAAGCTTATGCCTAGCTCTTACTAGGGATTCAACACATTTTTAGTTGAACTGAGAATTATTATTATTCATTCATCTGGCAGGTGAACATAGAACATAGCGCCTCTTTACATCCACCTGTTTTTTTTTTTTTTTACCCACCTTAGTTTTTATACCTGTAGCTTAATTGGCCTCCCCCTCTCTCCCCAACCCAAACCTGTCCTGCTAAACTCTGCCCTTTGTTTTTCCTCTCTGGGCTTTACCCACATGGTCTGACCCTGTTTTCAGCTCCATGGCTTCCACCTCCAGACACTGGAATGAGTCACGGGGTGGAGAGAAGGTGCTGGAAAGGAACTGGGCTGAATGGCTCAAAAGCCTAGACAGAAATCCGTCAGGAGAGGATGGTTCCCAGGCAAGGCAAAGAGCTGGAAGCAGACATAAGTCAGGGGTCAGACAGGAGACAGAACTGTGCCCAGCGGGGACCCTGGCCTGGACTCCAGAGCAAGGAGCCCATGGGTCTCAGTCTAAAGCCCTTGACCTTCCCTCCGGGATGTGCACCATGGTCAAGTTATAGCTCACCCCAGCTGTCGGGGCACACTGTCACTCCAGCTGTTACTGAGCAATGGATTCCTGTTGCCAAGATATGGATTTGGTTTTAATAACAGTTAGTGCAAACACTGTAAATTTACTGCTGCGAGAGTGAGTTTTTGAAAACGTCCACTCTGGCTATAATTTTTCAGCCGCGCCAGCTGTTTGTGCTCAGCTCATACCTGACACGGTGCTTTGAAATAGCAATCACTGTATTTATAAGAAGGCAAGGACTCATAAATATGTCACAAGTGGAATATACAACGCCATATTTCACCATTTTCTATTTTAAAATTGTGAGTTATGGCTGCAGAAATGCACGCCCATTAAAGGTGATATGATGTATTTTCTGCCCTGTTCAGGAGTCCATCCATCATCGAGACAATAAAGAAAACCGCACTTACTTTTTTCCTGTCGTCTGTAATTTATGATCCCCAAAAAGCTGTAACCTTTTGGCAGGCTTTGCAGAAACCACTGCACTGTTAGCAACTAAATAACCTTTTATAAGGTTTTAAATGTGTTGCTACAGTCTCAATGCACTTGCTGTATTGATCCAGAAGATCTTGGGGGGGAAAAAGGCAGGGGGAGGAATGGAAGAAGAAGATCTATAACAAGATCGATAACGGCATATAGATTGTTGAAAGATGCTTCTAATGATTTTTGCCAACCATCATCTTTCAGCATGCCACGCCCTATCTCTTAGGCTTAGGTCTTGGCTCAGAATTGATTGACCTTGCTTTCCAGCTGCCTCCCTCTCTCCCTCCCTCCCTCCCTCCCATCGAGCAGCCAGACTCGGGGAGAAGCAGAATGTATTGGCCATCACAGGCTATTTGCAGAAAGCTCAGAGAATCACAAAGCTACAAGGTACATCCAAGACTATCTCAATGTACAGATGAGAAAACTGAGGCCCAACAAGTGGCTGGTGACTCGCCCAAGGTCGGATGGCCATTTAGGAGCAGAGTAGGGACTTGGATACCCAGTTTTCAGTCCACCCTGTTTCCAACCCTACAACCCTACTTCTCAAGTTTGACAGAGGGTAAGGACAGGGTGGGAGAATACATTTCTGATGAGCTTTGCAGACCTCATAAATCTACCTGGCAGTGTGGTCTAATAGAAAGATGCTGTGTCTGGGAATCAGAGAGAACCAGGCTGAATCTTGATTCCACTTCTCACTCCCTTGGGCAAGTAACTAACCTCTCTGGGTCTCTGCTTCTCCACTGTATGCCAATCATCTTAGCCAGTAGGGTGGTGGAGAAGACAAGATTTTGTGTCTGGAAGACAGGGATCAAAGCCTTGGTCTGCATAGCACACATCACCAAGAAAAATAACTGGCTGTGGTTAGGCCTTATTCAGCTTCCTCCCATCCCTCAAATTTTCAAAGTTCTTCCTCTCCCTTTGCTCTCCTTTGTCCTCCAGGACAATAGCCATGGAAACTTTCGGGAAAGAGCCAGCTATGCAGGAAAGTAGGATGATCTTTCCAACCACAAAAATCTTTGGTGCAGAGATACTTCCCCGGTTATCACAAATGAAAGCAACTGCTGTGAATGTGACTATTTTCCCCTCTCTCTATGCATAAGCTGAGTCAAGCTCCCAGAGCAGAGAGACCAGGCCTGTGCAGTTCTCTTAGGGGTATGTGTAATTTAACACCGTATCCTTAGCAGTGATAATTTGCAGGTGAATAAAAAGTTCTGGCAAAGCCACCAGACTATGGGCCACAGGGTGTGTCTCAGCGTATCGCTGGTCAGGGGACTCTCTACAAGAAAGCCCTGAGCTTTCAAAGCAGAACTGGAGGTGGGAATTAAATATGAGGTGTCCCCTCAAAAGTTCTTGTTATCGCAGAAATATTCAGAGGTGGGATGGTTAGATCATGAGAGCTCTAACCTGCTCAGTCCATCTTGTTTGAATGGACTGAGTGGTAACTGTAAGCAGGTAGGGTGTAGCTGGAAGAGTGGGTTCACTGGGGGAATGCCTGAAAGAGTGCATCTTCCTAGGGCCCGTTCCCCCTCGCTCTCTACTTCCTGACCCCACCGTGAACTGAGAAGCTTTTCTCCATTGGGCCCTCTCCCCATGATATTCTGCCTCACTGTGGACCCAGAGCGGTGGAGTCTACCATTTGTGGACAAAGATCTCTGAAACCATACGCACCAAATAAACTTTTCTTCCTCTGAGTTTGTCAGGCAGGTACTCTGGTCATAGTAACACAAAGCTGACTGAAACAGTAGGGTTGGGGAGTCCTCAAATCACAGCCTACAGGACAAATCTGCCCGTGGCCTGTGTTTGTTGATAGGTTTTATTAGAATACAGCCATGCCTATTCAATCATGTCTTGTCTGCTTCCAGGATACATCAGTGAAGTTGAGTAGTTCCAACAGAGAACATATGGACAACCCAAGCCTAAAATACACACAGACTTGCCCTTTCCCAAAAATGTCGCAGACCCCTCATGTCATCCAACGGCAGAGCAGAGCCTTCAGCGTTGGAGACAGTCAATAATTCAAAAATTATGACACTTATTTTTTCCCAAGTGCTTTCATGAACAGGACCTGGGTAAATCCCCCAGCAATCCTCTAAGATGGAGAGTCTTGCTATTCCTGTTTTAGAGAAGAGAATACTGAGACCCAGAGTAGCAAAATAACTTGTCTGAGGTCACACAGAGGGGGAGCCGGGAGACAAGTCCAGCTAGGTAACCCCAAATCCCAGGATTCCCCGCTACTTCGTCCTGAAATCAGGGAACCCCTTCTCCAGTACTGCTACTTAACTGCTAGTGGTCTTGGAAAGGTCACTTGGCTTACCTAGACCTAAGAGTCCTCATATCCAATATAAGGAATCACTACTTGGGGAGTCACTAAAATTTTCATTTGAAAGATGCTAAGAGATTCTGCAAACAATCCCACAACACAAGCACCTAGGAAACATTTCCTGGGGCAAAATGCTGTTTCCTTCACCAATGTGGCACCTGTCCCACCCACAGACAGGACACAGAAAAAGCTATTGATGCACACCAGGGATGGGAAGGAGTCAGGGAACTAATCCTCCTGAAGCCCACCAAGAGCCTGGACCCCAAGAAGCTGCAGCAAGCCATGGAGACCTTACTAGTAGCCACAGAGAGGTGCAGAGCACCCAGCAGACACCTCTGGCTCCCTGTTCAGGAGGCGTCCATAGCAAGAACAATCTACAAGGCCAGAGAAGGTCCCATTGCTCATCAGTGCTCACACCTGGGGGGGGGCAGGTTAGGTAGGGACAGGTAATAATGACAAGGGTAAGAGCAGTCAGCCTTTGTCACATGTCCTGCCACCTCTCTGTGTCAAAGTCGCTGTCTCTCCTTTTCTTTTCCAGCACTCTCCCAGAGCATCACCCCCCCCATCGTTATTAACATTATAAATAAAAAGAGAGGCAAGTTATTAAATGTAAAATATGCAAAGTTCCTCCTAGAACTCGCCGGGCAGTTCATAAATGTGATGGCTTAATTTTGTTGCTGATCTCGGCAGCTGATGAAGCATCTCCAGCTCTTGGGCTAATTGAAGTTGTTAACAAAGTGGAGGAGAGAGATGATGATGGGCAGCTTCTCTCCTGCCTGCAGGGGATCAGAAAAGCGAGGCTGGACCAAGAGGGAGTTCACAGCCACCTGCACAGGGGCCTGGAAATTCCCTAACAAGGACTCTCACTGTCCCTAGGCTAGCTCTGAACCTCCATCTAAGCCCACTTTAAGAGCCAGTAGGGGTTCTTTTCTCTTCCCTAGGGCTATGATTTGGAAAAGTGTCTTCCAAAAGCCCCATGTGTTAAACGCTAAACTATTGGGAGATTGTGAAACCTTTAAGAGGTGAAACCTGGTAGGAGGAATTGGATCATTAGAGGTATACCCTTAAAGGGGATATCGGAACCCTGGCCCATTCATGTCTCTCTTTGCTTCCCAGCCACCATGAGATAAATAGGAGTCCTCTACTGTGTCACCATGATATTTCCACCCCATCACAGGCCCAAAGCAACAGGGCCAAGTGACCATGCAATACAACATCCAAAATCAAAAGCTAATATAAACCTTTCTCTTTTTTTAAAGCTGGTTGTCTCAGGTATTTTGTCACAGTAATACAAAGCTAACTAAGAGAGAAGAGATTTTTTTGGTTTGGGGGGGTTGATTGACCTCATTGGTTTGGGCCTGTGGTGAGGCAGCACAACCTGGCAGGAGTATGTGGCAGAGCAAACTTCTCAGTTTATGGCCAGAAAGCAAAACAGAGAATGAGGATGGGCACACCCCAGGAACCTAAAGACCTCCCACTAGGCCCCACCTCTAAAAGTTTCCATCAGCTTCCAACAGCCAATCTGGGGATTAAGCCTTTAACACAGAAAACTTTCAGAGTTTTCTATAAATATGATGACCAAACTATAGAGGTCATTATTGGTAACTTGAAAAGCCAGTGTTGATCAATAAGCAATTAGTAAGAACCTACTTAATTCCTAGCATTGTTAAATGGTGTGCAGGGATCAGGGAAATGGGGCACCAGGTGTGGCATATAGAGAATAGGTGTAAGAGATGATTCTTACCCTCTAAATCAGGACAAATACAAAGTAAACCATTAAGAATCAGAAAGCAGTGATCTACAATAATTCCTAATGAGTTTCTGGAGTGGACATTGAGAGCCCAGGAATCTACATTCTAGTTATGCTCTGCTGCCAACTCTGAGCAATTTGGGAGTCACTTAAATATGTTGGCTTTGGTGTCCTTGTTTTTGAGATAAAAGGGTTGTATTAGAAGTCCACAAAGATTCTTTCTAGCTTTAAAAATATGATACTAAGCAAAATTAAAAGGCAAACCAGAAAATATATTTTTAATAAATGAATTGGAAGATGGATGTTCTTAATATATAAAATGACTTTTCAAAATCAATAGGAAAAAGATAACTTCCCCAGAAGGAAAAAAATAGGTAAGGAATGCAGGATTTTATACAAATATTTTTTCCACTAAATATTATTTTTAAAAATTAAAAAGTTTAAATTTAAAGCATTACAAATAGTCTTCATTAAATCATAGCAGACTTATATTACAAAGTCATTGACAATTATTGTTCATAATATTTAATGATAGAAGAAGAAAGTGTTCATAATAAAAGAGGAAAAAGAATGAAAACTTTCATGATTCCAGTTTTATTTCATTTTTTTCTTTTAAAAGGCAGTCATAAAGAGATAATAAATAGGTATAAATTAACAAAACACAGAAAGATATACACTTAAGAACTAATAGTTGTTTCTCCTTTATAAGACTTTGAAGTTTCTCTGAATTTCTATAATGAGCACATTATTTTATAATTTAGGAAAAATATATTTACTCTATGATACAACAGAAAAGCAAACTCACAGTTTTACATTCAACTCCATTAACAGTTCATTCTAGTATCAAAATGATAAAACCTTCATTAAAATAAACTTTCAAATGTGATTTAAGATGACCTCTATTTTTCTGAAGCTGTTTCTCTGTAACAGTGTCTGTCTCACTTCGTTGTTGCTTAGCCTATCTATGTTCTCAACTCTACATAAAATTCCTGAAGGACAGGAATCTAGTCATATTCATTCCACTGCACCAAGTACTAAAATAGATGCTCAATAAATGTTTGTTGATAAATGATAAGAATTGAGAAAGCATTGGTCTGAAAATCGGGCAAAAGATAGTAGGAAACGAAGTGGACCTCGAAGGATCATTGACCTATTCAGTGAACCTGGTTGGCCTGACCTCTGAGCTGAACACTGAGGATCCTGAGCCCAGAGACACGCAGCCTCACTGTGAGGAACTCACAACTGAGGGGTGGAGGCAGACACATTTAAAAATGACAGAAGTAAAATAATATCATAGTATTCTTTCATCTGAAGTTTCATTTTCCGTGATTTCTGGTACCTGTAGTTAACTGCAGTGCAAAATATTAAATGGAAAAATCCAGAAAGAAACAATTCATAAGTTTCAAATTATATGTCATTCTGAGCAGAGTGATGACATCTCACTGTGTCCTGCAAGAACATAAATTATCCTTCTGTCTGGTGTATCCACACTGTATATGCTATCGACCTATTAGCTCCTCAGTAGCCATCTTGCTTATCAGATCCACTGTTGCAGTACCACCATGCTTGAATATAGGGTTGTGTATTATATGAGGTTTCAGGCACCCACTAAAGTGGGTCTTAGAATGTCTTCTCCATGAATAAGAGGAAGCAGAAAGAAGCTGTTCATCCTATCAGAAGACAGAAAAAGAGAAGGAAGAGAAGGGGCAAGGCCATAAGGACAGTGTCCAAGGGATAGTGGTCATAATTAAGGCAGAGATACCGGGCTGGGGTTGTGGCTCAGTGGTACAGCACTGGCCTAGCATGCATGAGGTACTGAGTTCGATTCTCAACACCACATAAAAATAAATAAAAAGCATATAAAATAAAAGTATTGTGTCCATCTACAACTAAAAAATGTTTTTTAAAATAAATAAAGGCTGGGATACTGGAGAGAAAGAAATGGATGTGAAAAATGACATCCTTGAGAATGCCTCAAAACTCCGTATCATTTTCCATCAATCTCTTTCACACCAGGAAGGAACGTTGAGGCGCTGGAAACATGTCCACCTTCTTAGGAGAGCTCACCCCCTGCACCAGGAGCCTGGGTTAGTGTCCAATTGAGAGCATGGTAGGCTCCTCTTTTTTTTTTTTTTAAACCCAGGGGTGCTTAGCACTGAGCCACATCTCCGATCCTTTATTATTATTATTATTATTATTATTATTATTATTATTATTATTATTATTTTATTTAGCTCTTGCTAAGTTGCTTAGGGTCTCACTAAGTTGATAAGGCTGGCTTTGAACTTGCTGTCCTCTTGCTTCATCCTCCGGAGTCACTGGGATTACAGGCTTGCGCACCATACCTGGTGATGATAGACTCTTCTTATGATCATTGTCTTGATCCTTGAGATCATACTGGGCAGGAATCATGAGTCTGACTCTATTTGGGAAATTATTTTAACCTTGATAAGAGATGATCCTTAAACTAGGGATCAAATAACCATGCTGTCTGCATCACAAGGTCATCACCTCCCAGTGATGAAGGCAAGTGGAAAGAGGAGTTTCTTTTCAGATTTGGCTCCCTGGATTTAAAATGGAATTACCTTACCTGGTGAGCTGGTAGAACATCCACCAAGGAGTGCCCTCAAAGCACACACAGTCTCTTGAATACAGAAAACATCCAGGAAACAACGGATTCTACCTTACGAGCTATTGCTGGATCTGATCTGGAATGCATTATTTGAACACAGGCAAATGTAAATTAATGTATAGTCATCGAGTTGGGCTTCTCAGCAAGGTAACAAAATGTTGACGTCAACCCGAAAGACAAATGAGGTTCTGCGTTATGTGGTGTGACAGGAGGTGTTGACATGCTGGCCCTCTGCCTTCCAACCTTCAGGAAAGAAAGCGCATGATTAGGAACAGAGCTCATGACTTCAACCACTTCCCAGAACTCCCCTGGACAGCAAAAAATCCTTGCTGAGCAGATCCATGGCGGAGCCTCCTCCTCTCTCCAGGAAACACGTGATGTGTTCAGTCATTTTCACACCGTTACTGATTATCCACAGTGTGTCTGACACTACAGTAGGTACTAAGGATAGCCGTTGATCTCCACACTGATCTAGCTACAAAATCTTCCCAGCATCTTGTCATCTCCAGCCACCTACCAACCAGGTTGTTCATACCATGTCCCCGCCCTTCCACACCTCCCAGTCATTCTGCTGTTTGCCCCAAGTTGCTGCTGCTATCCACACAGAAAACACCAGAAATCTCCTCATCGTCCAACCTAAGGATGGGACGGTCAGGGTGTCTCTGGTCACTTGTCTTCTCTTTTTTTGTGGTAACAGAGATTGAACCCAGGGGCACTTAACCACTGAACCACACCTCCAGCCCATCTCCCAGCAATAATACTTGCTCATTTGAGTTACTATATATTTTTGTATTAACTCTCTTTTTGGGTCTTAATTTTTATATTTGTGTTGGAACACATTACTGCCAATCTGTTAAGATACACTTCTTATCTAAGTGTATCAAGACATCTCTGTGATGGACACAACACTTTTATTTTTATATTTTATTTAGAGACCAGGTCTTGCTGGGTTACTTAAGACTAAGTTGCTGAGGCTGGCTCTGAACTTGTGATCCTCCTGCCTCAGCCTCCTGAGCTACTGGGATTACAGGCGTGGGCCACTGCTCCTGGCCCAATCTTTTTCTAATATTAACACTGTTACCACATTGATATATATAGATAGATAGATAGATAGATAGATAGATAGATAGATAGATATCTAAATGTATATATTGATATATATATTCCACTGCTAAAAAGTGGAGCATCTTCCCCAATTGTGGTCAGAGAGAGACTTAGCAGTGGAAGAAGAATCACAGAGATGCATTCCATCTGGCTTTGCAGAGAAGGAAGGGACCACTAACCAAGGAATGTGAGTGGCCTCTAGAAGCTGTAAAGGCAAGGGGATGGGTTTTCTCCCAGAGCCTCCAGAAGGAACACAGGCAGCCCTGCTGACATCTTGATTTAGGCACTTGACATCCATGTTGGGCCTCTGACCTGCAGAACCCTAAGAAGAGACACTTCTGTTATGCCACTTAGTTGGTAGTGATGTGTTCCAGCACACATATAAAAATTAAGACCAAAAAAGAGAGTTAATACAAAAATATAGTCACTCAAATGAGCAAGTATCCAAAGACTATCAAAGAGGTGTGAAGAAGATGCCAGTAGCCTTCAATGAAGGGAAGGGGAACACCTAATTGAGAAATTGCACCACACTCATGGGAAAGATGATGGCAGAGCTGATTTTGAAGAAAAAAAAAATGTAGGTATTAGGCACAAGGAAATGGAGACTCCAAGTGCTGTAGCTGGAGGGAGAAACAAAGAGAAAAGAAAAGAAGGCAAAGGTCCTGAGAGCAGATGGGAAGGTAGGCAGGTGGGTTTCTTGTCAGCAGGGAGGGCACAGAGAAGGTCTGGGACACCAGAAGACAGCCCATCCTTGAGCCCCAGGTCTGTAGACTCTGTCTGGATGAGAAGTACCCCATTTTTTTTAGGAAGACTGGCACATTCCTAACCCTGACCTTTGTCCCACAAACCAGACTCTGATGTTGTCCTGACTCAGTCATGCCATCACTGAGAACCCCCCTCCCAATACTGCCAGCCTCCCGATAGGACAGAGGAGACAACACTGGAAATGATCAGAGAACAAAACCAGACAATCTACAGTAAAAGAGTGAATATACAAATCACGGAGTGCCAAGTGTCTAGGTAGTAAATGCAGTGAGAGGTGATGGGGAAAGACCTCACTATTGGCTGTTTATTTGGGGGAAATCTTATGGAGGAGATAGGACTTTAGTAGTGCCCCAAGGAGGGAGAAGTCTTCCTGGGAGGGGGGGAAGGCAATTCAAGAAAGAGCACCACCATCCCCCAAGGCACAAAGGAGACAGTGACTGGGGACCACAGGCCCTTAGGGTGTGGGGAAAAGGGTTATAGACTCCTTAGCCCGAAGGCACCTACAACTGTACTCCTTGTTCAAAAGGCAGTTGCTGCCATTCCTTGGGCTTCTCCCTGGAAAAAAAGGGCAAGAGGACACTTTCCAAGTCCTACTTTGAGCTCTCACTGTTGGAAGTTTCTAGAAGTTTGGAAAACCTGAGTTAGGAATGGTGTTCACCCTCCATGGTGTCCCCTGGGTGAACTAAGGGGCTGAAAGAGAATACCCCTGTGACCTAGTGGCAGCTGCCTCTGAGGAGCTAACCTTCCTGGAGCACATCTCCTTGGTTCAGTGTCAGAAGCAGCAGAGGAAGGCGTCTTAACATGGGGCACACAGGCTGCCCTCCAGATTCTGGATGTGGAAACAGGGAACCAACCAGAGGACCACCCCATACCTTGTCTAGGAGCTTCCTTTGGTCCAGTGTCCCAGATTACTTGGCAGACGATACTAAGGGACACCCTAATGTGAAGAAAAAAGAAAATAATTGCCCCCCAAAATTGCCCAGAAGGTGAGTTCATGAATGAGCAAGGAAGCAAGCCCAGGCCTACACTATTTGACCTGGAGTAGGAAGAAGGTAGGTGACTCTCTGCCATGGTGGTCAGAGATTGGTCCACAGATGGAACACTAGATGATGTCCATGTTGGTTGAGTTAGACCAAAGTGCTCATGATCTTATTTATTTGTTTGTTTGTTTGTTTGTTTGTTTGTTTGTTTTGGGTGGTGCTGGGGATTGAACCCAGGGCCTTGTACATGCAAGGTAGGCACTCTACCAACCCAGCTAAATCCCCAGCCCTGATTTTAAGTTTTTTTATTTTCTGTCTTGATGAAAATGTTTCCATTTCCTATTTTGTTGTTGTTGTTGTTGTTTACTTGGGGTTTTTGTTTGTTTGTTTGTTTTTGTATTTATACCACCATGAGATAAATAGAACCATGACACAATTCACAATGCACACAATGATCATGTGCATTTGACAAGGCATGTGTCCTGCTGTAGTCATTTTTTCCCCCTATCTGGGAAGAGGGAGAGGAGTTGGGTTTCTTCTCACCACAAGCTCAGCCCTTCAAAGTCCTGTGTATGCCTCGCTGGCTCTTCCACCCACCTCCCGGCCCTACCAAAGGGCAGTAAATCACAGAGGCTAAGCACCGGTCTCCTGTCAGCCCCTGTTGGTTCCCCGGAGGCAGGCACCATTAAGAGCTAAGACCAGCTGTACTCCAGGGCCCCCGCACACAGAAGGATGGACCCTCCGCCTTCACCACATGGATACATCCTCTCCCAAGCCTCCTAGAGAAGCTAAAACCCTGTCCTCTGGGAAGAAGCCAGAGGACTACAAATAGAAAGACAAGCAGAGGACTGAGGGTAGGCTGAGGGGAGAAACGGAGGATCCAGCACATAATGTCGTGTTTTAAACCACATGCCTTTTCCCAGACTGGGTTATTAAATTAATTCAGAACTTATGCTCACACTTAAAAGATTTCTGTCATATTTTATGAACACGATGATCTCAGAGTAATTTGCACTGGAAATGTGTCATATTAAATCAGGGGCACTAATAAACTTTATTACTTAAACTCCACATGGATCAGACATGGCAGATAAACCATCTTACTTTTGCACTTATATTCATGCCATTGAAATATGGCTCCTCCTATGGGAAAATATAAATAAACTTGATAACATTCCCTCTGCCCCACAGTAAATGTACCCATCTGGGCTAGAGGCATCACCAGCCTGTCCGGCTCTCCCACGTAGAAGCTTGATGAGAGGGTGGCGGGCATTGACCCAGGCAGAGATATTTCTTTGGGACTTTAAAATACTCTGACCTCCATGGCTTTATCACTTTCCAGTCACATTGGCAAGGCCTTTAAGCTGGGACAGTGTGTAACGGCTAAGAACTGTTTTACAGGTACAAGTGTGGTATAAAAAGTACTGGATGATGAGTTACGAGACCCAAGTTCTCCTGGTTCTGCTACCAGCTGGCTCTGTGATCTGAGCACAAATCAGACAAGACTGCGTAATAGGAAAAGCATAGGCATTGGGATCAGAAAGCTTCATTTCCATCGAACAGATGTTTTTTGAAAGCCTAGCATGATCCAGGTCCTTGGCAAGGCCCTAGAGATGCAAGAATGAATAAGAATTCAATTAGAATCCCAACAAGGTTATTTGGGAAACTAAGTTAAATTATTATAAAATATGTATAGATACATACCATTTTGCAGAGCGGAAATACTTCTGTGATATTTTTTTAAAAAATTCATATTAAAATTTTCTGAGAATAGCCAAGAAAAATTAAGAATAGTGTGGAAGGATTTGCCTCATCAGATATTAAGCACAAATCCTATGGCATTGGCAAGCTTATGGGCTTATAGGCAAACTTTCAGCCAACAACCCTGTGGATGTGGGAATTGGGGTGGGAAAAAAAGGAAAATGATTGGAAATCTGTGTCTGGAGGCTGTGGACTTCCCCGGAGCTCTCACCAAAGTAAGTAGCCACTTATCTTCCTATTCCTACCTCTAAGGAAGGACACTGGATGTCTCTACTTAGAAAAAAAAATTAGACCAAAAAGGTTATGTATTCAAGAAAATGGGTTCATCAGAGGACAGGAATGAGGCAAAGGATAAAGGTCAGGAATTGAGTGAAATCCCACACTTTCCTGAGTGGAAAGACTCCGGGTGCTTTTCAGCTATATTTTCAGAACAGAGCCGCTGATGACACCTTCATACACATCACCAAAATTTTGAAGCAGGAGGTGGTAGACACATCTCAGGTCAGGAGAAAAGACTCCCATGTCCTGACACTAGAGAACTGCAATGACAACCTGATGTCCCCAGTGAAGCCCCTTCCCCTCCCCCACACTCTCCATTTAAGCAAAGGCAGAGAACCCAGGCTCAGCAGAACCTTGAGGAAATCCTTCTCACAGAAGATACAATCCAAAAACAAACTCAAGGAAAAGGACCTGGAAGAAAAATCGACCAGGCAGCCTATCCTCATAGAGAAAAGATGATTTCTCACCCCTAAAGCAAAAGTTACATGTCATTAAAAAGACACAACTTGAAAATAAGAGACAGCACTTAGAAGTTAAAATTGATAGCCAAAATAATGTAATTAAAAGGAAATAAAATGGAAATTTAGGGAAATCTTCCATAAATTAGAAATAAATGACAATGAAACAGAAAATAGCTGTAGAAAATATCTAAACAAGAATTTCATAGGGATAAAATAGAAGCAGTAAGAAGGAAATTGTTGATGGAAAAATTAAATAAAACTTCCCAGAATTAGCCAGGCGCAACGGTACATACCTGTAATCCCAGTGGCTCAGGAAGCCGAGGCAGGAGGATCACAAGTTCAAAGCCAGTCGCAGAAACTCAGCGAGGCCCTAAGCAACTCAGCCAGACCCTGTCTCTAAATAAAATATAAAAAGGGGGGTCCCCCACTGGGGATGTGGCTCAGTGGTGAAACACCCGTTGGTTCAATCCCCAGTAAAAAAAAAAAAAAATCCCAGAATTAAAAGATATGAGGTTACTCCAAGTGACTAGCATAGTATAAAGAAAGGCCCATGCCTGCCGTGGCAGCACACATCTATAATCCCCGCTATTCAGGAAGGAGGATCACAGATTCAAAGCCAGCATAAGAAATTTGGTAACACCCTCTCTCAAATTTTTACAAAGGGTTTAAGGAGTTGGGGGTATAGCTCAATAACAGAGCATTTGCCTAATATGTGCAAGACCCTGGGTTTAATCCCCAGTATCATCCCCCAAAAATTAAACATAGAATCACTATATGATCCAGCAATTCCAATTCTAGATACTTACCAAAAATAAGTGAAAGCAAAGAAACAAGTATCTATATTATCATGCTCATAGCAACATTTTTCATTATAGGTGAAAGGTAGAAGCAACCCAAGTGTCAAGTGATGGACAAAATGTGATATATCCATACAATGGAATACTATTTCACAATAAAAAGGTGCAAAGTATCATTGCATGTAACAATTGGATGAATCACAAAAAATTACACTAAATGAAAGAAGGCAGGAATAAAAGAGTAAACGCTATGTGATTCCATTTATATAATATTTCTAAAGAGGGCAAATCAATAGAGACAGAAAGCAGATCAGTGGTTGCCTGAAACTGGAGAGTGAGAATGGAGACTATTAATGTGCACTGGAAGCCTTTTGGGGTGATGGAAATGTTCGAAAACAATTGTAATGATCATTGCACAACTGTATACATTTACTAAATTCATCAAACTGCGCATTTAATGTGGGCAAATTTTATAGAACATAAACTATACCTCAGTAAAGTTGTCTTTTTCTTTTTTAAGAAAAGAAGTTAAATTGATTGTTCTCTCCAATACTTACTGTATTACCCAAGAGCTTTGTTCTGAAATCCTGAAAGTGAACAGGAAGGCTTTGCAGGCCAAATGAAAATTATCAGATTGTCCACTGAAGTGCTTTACGACTCCAAGAAGAAAGGACCACAGGCTTTGGGAGCTGATCAAGAGGCAGAGCCAGGGTGGAAACAGGGTCCCTCCTCCTGCCATGGGGAAGTGATGCATCAACATTTGGCCCTGTGCATTTCACAGGTGCTGATTCTCAGCCTCTCCTTGGGATATCACAACACTAGTGCACAGTGGAGTATGCCTGGGGAGAGGGACAGTGTTTCTCCTCATTGTCCCACTACCAATCTGCAACCTGCAGAAAGAAAGAAGGAGTCATTAGCATCAAGTAGCTAAGGGGGCGGGGGCACGCGCTCACACACACACACACACACACACACACACACACACACACACAATCAAATCATGTACAGGCCCAGGAGATACACAAAATATAAAGTCCCATCACAATGCTATTGCACATTTTTAATTATAGGGAAAAGATAAGAAAGCAATATACTCAGATGCTATTCTTGGTTGGTTGTTAGTTTTTAAACTAGGAAATGAATGTTACTTAAAAGACAAAAATCTTGCATGTTTTACATGGGTTAGCCCACATGCAAATTGGCAGACAGACTATGTACAAGTAAAGAGAAATGCTTAAGTCAAGCTTTTGTGTAATGCAATTGATTTTAATATAAGATTTTAAAAAGGATAAAGGCAATCTCAAATGTTAGTCAAATGTTATAATTATTGAAAGAACCATTTGAAAACAGGGAAACAATTTTAAAACACTTTCATAGGGTTAAAAAAAAGAGGAAGAAGAAGAAGAAGTTTTGACTACCTTAGAAATCATTTGTGCCTGGACAACAACCAGAGAGGATGATGGTTCAGCATCACTGTTTAGGATGCAAGAAGATGAGGAAGCCTGAGACCAGGGAAGCAAACTCCTCTGGGCAAATGAAAATCCTAAATAACATAGGTCCCCAAAGATCATTCTTTTGTTCATATTTCCTGAGTGGCCAGTTCCATATCAGATTAGCCAAATGTTTACAAAATTTCTACTTTCCCATTATGCCTTACAGACAAAACAAAGAGTATAGTTAGTTTGTATGGAAAAAGTTCATTGAAGTAGAATGTAATGTGAAGTCAAATGCCATTTACAGGTTATTGATCTATGTGTGTGCCAGTTTATGTGTTTAAAACATGGAGGAGAATTCCCACCTTGTAGGACTCAATCTTGAGAATTAAATGGTATAATTGCTGACAATATACTTGTCTTAAAGAGGACATCCAGTGAATGGTGTGTCTTTTCCCTTCCATTCTACATCTCACCTATTGTTCACCACCCTGCTCATTCTCTCTCTCTCTCTCTCTCTCTCTCTCTCTCTCTCTCTCTCTCACACACACACACACACACACACACACACACACACACACACACACACCACACTTCACAAATCTTACTTTGAGAAGTTGCACTGATATATCCCATGTAAAAATTAAAGGGGACAATTTTCAAAAAGATAAAGGCCCACGCCAGGCTCAGTGGCACACGTCTGTAATTTCAGAGGCTCGGGAGGCTGAGACAGGAGGATCTCGAGTTCTCAAAGCCAGCCTCAGCAATGAGGCACTGAGCAACTCAGTGAGACCCTGTCTCTAAATAAAATACAAAATAGGACTGAGGATGTGGCTCAGTGGTTAAGTGCCCCAGAGTTCAATACCTGTACAAAAAAAAAAAAGATAAAGGCCCAATTTTGCTCAAGAAGACTAAAAAGGGAGGGAGCCAGGCACAATGGTGCATGCCTGTTAATCCCAGTGGCTCGGGAGGCTGAGGCCCGAGGATTGAGAGTTCTAAGCCAGCCTCAGCAAACAAAGGCACTAAGAAATTTGGTGAGATCCTGTCTCTAAATAAAATATAAAATAGGGCTGGGGATGTGGCTCAGTTGTCAAGTGCCCCTGAGCTCAATCCCCAGTACCGAAAAAAAAAAAGACTATAAAAGCATTTCTACTCCCAGGAAGAAAGAGCTGGTTACAAAGCAGCAATAGAACACCTATTCCCCTGCTCTCCCCGATGTTCTGGCAGGAATACAATCTGAGAAGGCCAGAGTGCTTAGATCTGGCTAGGAATCTCCTGAGTGAAAGGCAGAGCCTGGTGAACTTGGCCGAGGATGAGGTCAAGGTTACATATTCAAGCCTCATAAGGAGATTCATCCTGGCCACAACATTTCCCCTGGTGTTGGCCCGTTCATGGATATTTCCCACTGGATGAGAGAACTTTTTTTATAGTCCGGGGAGAGTAAAGACTAAATATAACCTGTCTTTATTATAAAAATAATACTAATAAAATTTAAAAGATTAGTCTTATTGAGAGTGGGACCAGATGTCCTTTTCAAATATCAATACTTGAGAGGGATTGCAAAGAAGTAGGACTCTGGAGTAACGAGGAAAACTACATGACAGGAAAAACATTCAGTTGCTATAACAAAATTCAGAGTAATGGTGGCTTCAACATAAGAGTTTATTTCTCTCTCACATAAGACTTCCAGTATAAATAATCCAGAGCAATAGAGCAGCTCCACAATAGCAAGAACCCAGGATCCAGACAGCCTGAGCATTGGTTTCCACACTGCAAGGTAGCTGCTGTATCTCCACCATTATATATACATTCCAGCAGAAGCAAGGAGGAGGGAGCCAAGGAAAGGCACCACCCTTCCCTTCTGATCAAAGGCACAAGAAAGTTGCACACATACCACTATTAACATAGCCAAGATGTCAAATCAACACAGTGTCCATCAATGGATAAATTGACAAATTGTATGTAACATCAATATCTACATATGATGGAATTTGTTCTGCCATTAAAAAAGAATGATATCCTGTCACTTGCAACAAAGTGGATGGAATTATAGAATATTATGTTAAGCGAAATAAGTCAGGCACAGAAAGACAAAATACTGCATGATCTCATATGTGAAAGCTAAAGAAGTTGATCTTCTAGAAGCAAAGAGTAGAATAGTGACCACTAAGGGTGGGAAGTATGGGAGGGAGGATGAATACAAGGAAGCTGGAGAATTCATACTAAAATGCAGTTAGGTAAGAAAAATAAGTTAGGCGATATATAGCACCAAGGGATGACTGTAAGTCAGAACAGTTTGTTATATATTTTATGAAGAAAGGAGTATGGAGATTCCTAACACAAGGAAATAATAAACATTTGAGAGGGGAATGTTAATTACCCTAATTTGATCATTACATGTTGTATATATGCAACAGATCATTACACTGTATCCCATAAATATGTACAAGTATGTGTCAATATTTTTAAGTATTATGTGAGAAGATGAAGTTGCACACATTCCTTGGGCTCACACCCAGTGACTAGAACAAATAACAAGGAACTTTGACACATAGCTGCAAGGGAAGCTGGGAAATGTAATCCTTACTTTGGGTGGCTTTGTGCCTAGCACAATTTAGATGATGTGTTGGTTTCCTCGGGCTGCCATGACAAAGTACCACAAACTGAGTAGCTTAAAACAACACAGGTTTATTCTCTCACAGTTCAAAATGCCAGAAGTCTGAAATTGGGTGTTGGCAGGGTCAGTCCCTTTTGAAGACTCTGAGGGAGAAACTCTTTCATGATGCTTTCCCAGTTTCCCATGGCTGCTGGTAATCCTGGGCACTCCTTGGCTCATGGCTGCATAAATATCTGCCTCGGTTATCACCTGGCCTCTGTGTGTCCACATCCAAATCTTCTTTTCCTTTCTCTTTTAAAGGCAACAGCCATTGGATTTAGCCACCCCTTTCCAGCCCAATACAGTATGATCTGCATACTCCAAATAGGGCCATATTCACAGGTACCAGGAGTTAGGACTTGACCCTATCTTGTGGGGATACAATTCAACCCACCCAAAGGGGGTCATTTGCTAAAGAAAGAAGAGGAGGATGGATATTGAAGAACGCCCCACCACAGGACACCAAGAAACTGCATCAGAAAACATCTCATGCCAAAACTCACACCCCTGTTCCAGGTTCCTATAAGTGAACTTGGCCCACACCCCTCCTCCTCAGAACCTTCATGACGAGTCCTCCAGATTCATCTGTTCTGCTCCTGTGGGTCCACATCTTGAAATGTCCTCCTATGTTTGCCTCCTTAGCCAAGCCCTAATGGCTTCAGGGAATGCCTACTCCCAAGACTTCTCTCTCTGCTCCAGCCCACAGCCACTAACAGCTACCACCTTGAGGAGCAGAGCCATATTCTGATTTTTTTGAAACCGAGGCACTTGCCTCCATGGGCCCTTTTCTCTAAACAAACAAACAACAACAACAAAAAAAAAGAAACAAACAATTACAATTATTTAAAATCTTAGTTAAAAGCTTATATTAAAAAGTACATTTTGTCATTTTGTACTTAAAACTCATACAAAATATTTTTAAAAGTACATTTTGTGACTGCATTTGTTCAAAGATAAATCTACTCATTTTTATACGAAAATATCTTCTTCTACCTAAATGATTTTTTTCTTCATCATTAAAAAAAAATCAAAAGGTTCTATGGGTCCTTTAAAATGTTGTGGACACTAGGTGTTGTCCTACCTGTTTCCCAGGTACATTGAGAGGATGCAGAAAGCAACCCACAGAAAGAGTACCAGGCCACTAACACCCCAGACTTGTGAAGAGAGAATAGGGAGTGCTAAGTGTCACCTCTCCCCTCCCCCACAGCAGGTGCTCTCCTTATGTGCTCTCACAATTCAAGAATGTGCAACAAGGCACCAAACCACCATGGTTAAGTTGAAAGTGACAGCCTCCTCTCAGAGCTGCAAAATTAACATCTCTCGCCCCAACTATGTTGGCACCATCCTTGGGACCCACAACATAGCTTGAAAAGAGCGGCTGCTCATGTGACATGGCGGATGCAAAGCCTTTATCAAAGGGTGACAGAAACGTCCCATTCTTCAACACATCGACTATTCAATCCTTCCTCACAAGTCTTACAACTCTCAAAATACATCTCATCCCAAACTAGCCATCTTTATTTTATAACCCATATGGATGTCAAGCCTATGATTTCCTGATGCATTTCATTTCAACTCATAAACAGATTTGTAAGGCTTGTTTGCTAGGACAACCAAGTCATCCCAATTGACCCAGAACTTTTCTAATTTGGGCACTGAAATTCTTGCACTTGTCACTCAGGCAAACCAGGCCAATTGATCAACCTATAATGATACCTAAACTTCATCATCCTATAATGAATTTTATGTATTTAGACCAACAAGATGAAAAATCACTGAGGACATTTGTTTTTTCCAATAACATATCCCTCACCAGTGGAAAAATTTTTAAAGTAGCAATTATAGCTCTGGGAAGTTCAACTAGGGTTTAATACTACAGGTCAGCAATATGAATATGGCACTAAAAGTGGCCATACCAAGTCCTCTGGCTCCTATAGCAACTCCAGTATGAAAAGGAACAGCTGTGAGTCATTTGATACATGTCCTTCAAAGGTTCATGTGGTGAAGGCTTAGTCCCCAGTTGGCATTACTGGGAGGTGGTAGAAACTTTAAGAGGTAAAGCCTAGTGGAGGTCTGTAGGTCACTGGAGGAATGCCCTTGAAGGGGACTGTACAACCTGGTCTCTTCCTTTCTCTCTTTACTTCCTGGCAAAGAGAGTGGATCTGTTTTACCATGTACCTCCCCCATGACGGGTTGCCTCTCCAAAGGCCCAAAGCAACAGGGTCAATCAATCATGAACTGAAACCTCTGAAACCATGAACCAAAATAAACCTTTTCTCTTTATAAGTGATTATTTCAGGTATTTGTTATGGCGACAGAAAGCTGACTAACACAGTCCATTGTGTTCTGGACTCACTGGAATGGTCTCTTTCATAAATATTTTAGATGAGTTATGAAAGGAGAAAAAGGAATCACACAATGATTCTCTAACCACAGTGCACTTAAGAATAACCTGAGGGACTTGTTCAAAAGGAGATGCACTTCTGGGCCTCGGGAAGTTTGGCTTGGAGGAGTCCAAGAAGCATTCCTGTTCATAGGTGCTCAGGGTGGATCTTGATGCATGTAAAACATACTTTTCAAAACTCTGGATGGGGGTGGGGGGCTGTGAACTTTGCTTCATCTCTCATAGTAAGTAAAGCAGAACCAGACCATACCAGGAAGGAAGAAGAAACAGAGTACAGTAAAGAGGAAGACACTGAGTGTTAGGACTTGTTATCTAAAAAAGCACTCTTGTAAGTCTTGACATTGCTGGGCTATCTAAAACAAAGCCTATCTGGGTTAACCAAGGCAGCCGTGCTTTGTCTACACACACATACATGCTGTGTGGTATGTAGATCTACGCAACTATTATATATACAGAGATGATGGCAAAAAATGAGATAACAGCCATCAAAGTGATTCACATGTAACAGGCACTCATAAGTGTTTATTCATATATATGCCATTGGAGTGTGTCTAATATATGTATATAAACAAATCAGTAGTCTCATTTTGGCTATTCTAAATCTGAGATGGCCAGAAGATAGCCAAATAGAGATGACAAATGGGAAGTTGGATATAGGAGTCCATATTCTTGAAGTCAAGTTAGGACTAAAGATATTAGATTTAGGGAACTATCTGCATATGGCCTCCAGAGGATCAATAAAACATACGCCACAGGGGTGAGGGGCTAACGCCAAATCAAGGTCATATGCCCCACGGCCTTGCCAGCAAACTAGCTTCCCTACCTGCAACCAGAAATTGGAGAGTTAGCCGATCTATAAATAAAAATTAGAATGACTTTGTTCATCAGCTCAGAATACAGCTTCAAGGTCATGTGTGGAATCCCCTCACCTCTCAAGGTAAAATCCCTAATTCAAGTTCACTCCATACAGAAATCCAGAGGCCACAAGTATAGCAAGCATGGGATTGTCCCCAGAGACAGGCTTTCAAAACCCAAAACATAAACAGGAAAACAAAAAAATTCCCACATACAGCATCCCCAAGGGAAGACATACTCAGGAGGCCCAAACCACAAAATATGAGGAAGTCCAAAAGCAGCCAGGCAATTTACAAACCCACCACCACCTCTCCCAGAAAAAAAAAAAAAAAAAGAAAGAAATCACATGTCACATGTGTGGAGGTAGAGATAACAACACTCTGAATGGGACTTTGAGATCAGTGCAATTGGCAACAGAAAATCATTCAGTGATTTTGAAAAAAGGCAGAACATACTGAAATGGGTGTTTTAGGATGATTTGAGTGGCAATGACACACATAAAAACAGGAGAAGGCTGAGAGTAGGGGCAGCAAGACCAGCCCAGAGGCTTCACACTCTCCATATGGGTAGTGTCCTCCAGCTTCTGAACGCTCATAAAATTTGACTGGCACATCTCCTATGCCCTTATGATCTCAACACTTTATTCCTTGTTTTATAGTTACTTTCACACATATAAACCATATAAAGGAACTTGTAGAACTCAAGGCCCCTTGTAGGGGTTTTGTGTGCACGCCCACATGCATGCACATATGTGGATATACATATATATGCGTATATATATATATATATATATATATATATTTACCTTATATCATGTAAGCTTTCTGTATCCTCCATGGCACCTAACACAGTACAATGGGCACATGGAAGGTGTTCCATAAATCTCTAACAAATTAAGTAATCAACCAATGAGTAAGAACCATGTCAAGATGCTGATTGATTGGAACCTTGCCCTGTGAAGCTCTACTTGCCCTGGAACACAAAACCAAGTTGATGGTACATCATTAGTTCATCTCCCCAGGACCTGAGAAGCTCCCTAAACTGGTTCTCTTCTTACCCTATGTGCACATCATCTGTCAGTGCTTTTAAAAGTCAACCAAATTCAGTGACAGCTTCAAGCCCTGTAGCACTGATGGAAATCCTCTGCTACATATGGATTTCCCTGGTGCATACTGCTGTATTACCTGTCTTCCTCTGCACATTGATTGTCAGTCTATGGGTGTTTGACTATATGTTACAGTAAGCCTTTCCCTAATCTGACTACGGTACTTCTAATTAGGAAGAACCTTTTCCCCTCCCTCTTTGAGGATGAGGCCCTAAGCTAAGGCATTAGCCTTGGAAGACAGAAATACCTTAATAACTTGCATAGAAACAAAAATGTGCCATACTGAATAGCAGAACAGCAAAAATTCAGGCCCTCTTGAGAGACCCAAAGCCATATTTATCTCCAGAGTTCTCCTACATGATGATGTTAACAATTGCAATATTGGTGGCAATGAAACAAAGATGTCTTTTATTGAATATCTAATATTACCAGGCTTTATCCAAGGCAGCTTTAGTACAATTTGGCATATAATCTTTTCAAGAATCCAGTAAGTAAGGTTCTAGCATGACCATTTTGCAGATGAGAAAACTGAAGGTGAAAGATATTAAATAAGTTATCCACTATAAGCCTTTTAAATATCAAGGTCACAACTCAGACCCAGGTCAATTTAAATACTTTCTACCTCCCCACACCATTTCCATTGCAGATACCCATGCTCCAACAAAACAGCCAGTAGCACTCAGCCACTTTGAATAATTGTCTCAAGGATTTCAGATGATGTACATGAGTTTTGGAGCTGGAATTTTTTCCCAAGAGATCATAAGCATACACAGGCACCCGCTTCCTGTGTTTTGATTCCAATCTCATCTGTGGCTTCAAGGGAAAGACTAAATAAATCCAGTCTTATCATGTTGCTTCCATCTCACGCTACAAGGAATGAGCCAATCCTGCCCAGCTCCTGATTTTTGTGTCCTGAATGTAGAGTCAGCTACTTGCCCACATAGTCAAAGCAACTGCAAATAAATGGCACTGAAATATTAATGGGCTTCCTTGGGAATATAGAGTTAGGTCATAATAGAGAAATAGTATTCATAGCACATTCCAGAACCAGTTGAAATGGTTCATCACCAGTGAGGTCAAACACATTGTACTAGCTTGCTTTGTGAGCTCAAAATAACTACAGAATTAATTATTTGAAATGCTTTCAAGAAGCTTAAGATGAAAGGCTTTTTTAAAAAATGATTCTAACAAACAGAATGACCTAAACAAGACAATGAGAGATATATTGTGGTCTGTTCCCACTTTGGAATACTATAAAGTAGTAAAAATAGATAGATTATGACTACTTGTAACAATGTGAGCGAAACTTGGAAACATAATGTTGGGTGAAAAAGCAAATCCCAGAAATCTACCAACTATATGTAGCTAATTCTAAAACATGCTCAAAAATTCGTTGAAACCCAACCCTTCCAAAGGTGGAGACTAATTTCCCTCTTCTTGAATGAGAGCCAGATTTAGTGATTCATTTCCAATGACTTTTGACAAAAAATTTGCTATGTCAATTCAAGAATAAGTGGGGAAAAAAAAGAACAGAGCCACTTTTGCCTTATTCTTGTGACCTTTATTTTGGAAAGCCAATCACCATCTTAAGGACATTCAAGAGCCTATGGAGAGGCCCATGTGGAGAGGAACTTAATTTTCCTGCCCATATCCAGCAAGAACTTGCCAGCCATGTGCATGAGCCACCTTTGAAGAAGATCTTCAGTCCCCAGTCAATCCCTCAGATGACCTACTGATATCCTGACTTCAACCTCATAAAAGATCCCAAGCCAAAACCATACAGTTAAACCATTTGCAGATTCACGACTCACCAAAACTTGAGACATCATAAATATTTATTGTCTTAAGACATCAAGTTTGGTAATTTGTAAAATTAATACAACAATATGATACCATTTTTTATAAATCTCAAAAGCAAATAGTTGTTTATACAAACTTATACAGATGATAAACTTTTTTTTTTTTTTTGCAGAGTTACAGGCATGAGTTTATTAGGAGGGATAGAAAAGGGAAAGAGGGTACACTCTCAAGGGAAAGAGAGGGTCCTCTCAGAAAGGAGAGGGACACACCTCCCTCATATTTTCCAGTTCTATTGAGAGTCCCAGGGAAGTTTCCAGAGTCCTGCCCAAGTCCACCTTCTGACTTTCGACTGACAGAATAGGAACTACATGAACCGCCTCCAAGAGAGAATGGTATAAAACTGGTTTTTTGTTTTTGTTTTTGTTGTTGTTGTTGTTGTTGTTGTTGCTTTTATGGTGGTAGAGGTCAAATCCAGAGCCTGGTACACCCCCAGACAATAAAACTGCTTTTTAAGTAAAGGAATATCAGGCAAACTGTTAATATTGACACA
Source organism: Spermophilus citellus (assembly GCF_964194105.1). Lineage (NCBI taxonomy): Eukaryota > Metazoa > Chordata > Mammalia > Rodentia > Sciuridae > Spermophilus > Spermophilus citellus. Next base: position 33,308,110 of record NC_138196.1, read on the forward strand.
GAGACATACTGATAATGAATACAATGCTTAGATTAAATGCATAAAACAACTGTGTAAAAGTATCTGAAAGAAACCACATTTGGCAGGAATAGTGGGACCAAGAGCACATAGGAAAGGGAAGTGAGATGAGATAAGCCATACCTTTGGCTCTGGTTTTTCCTTTAAATCATGGTCATGACATGATGTGGGGCAATGGAGTCTGAAGGCAAGGCAGCAGAGGAATCTGTAGAGATCTCATTAGGTCGGGGAGTCAGAGATTGAAGTTCAAGTCCACGTTCAAGTTCAAGGGATCTATTAAATACTCTGGAATTTCAGTTGAGATCCCAAAAGGGCTAAACCTATAAGAAGTGACTTATGCATTACAATTAGGAGGAATATATACCCTAGGAATCTGGCAATAGGGACAATTTGGAATAGACCAACCATGACAAAGCTTAGACCAATCCTCAATGGCATCAGGAGGATTTATCCATACTTTATCACCCTCCCATAAGAAAATTAAATAATTTTTTGGTAGGGCTGGAGATTCAAAAAAATCCTCTACCACTAGACTATGCCTCTAGTCTCTAAATAATCTTTAAAGGAACATATATATAACATTACCCAGAGCCTGTAATTTTTCATATATGATTTCTGGGTTTTACTTGAAAAATACCAAGCATGTCAATAAATAGGATCAAATGGCTAAACACTAAGAGAGAAAAAAAGAAAAACAGTGGGAAAAAATAGGAAAAACCGTAATATAGACATTAAACTTTCAAACATGGACTTCAAGGAAATTATTAAGTTCAAGAACATAAAAGAAAGGATAGGTAATTTTACCATAGAATAGGAATCCGTTTTAAAATTGATAATCCAATGGAAATCCTAGAACTAAAACAATAAAATTATTAAAATTAAGAATTAAAGTTGGGCGCTGTGGTGCACACCTGTAATTCCAGTGGCACAGGAGGATTTCAAGTTCAAAACCAGCCTCATCAACTTAGTGAGGCTCTGAGCAACTCAGCAAGACCCTGTCTCTAAATGAAATATAAAAAAGGGCTTGGGATGTGATTCAGTGATTAACTGCCTCTAGGTTCGATCCCCAGTACAGAATAAAAAATAAATAAAAAGAATCAAATAGATGGATCCAAAAGCAGATTAGACATGTCAAAAAGAGGACAGTGAAGCAAAGAGACAAAAAAAAAAAAGTTAAAAATGGAGTTGGGCCCAGTGGAATGTACCTGTAGTTCCAGCTACTCAGGAGACTAAGGCAGGAGGAACACTTGATTCCAAGAGTTTAGGGCCAACCTGAGTAACATAGTAAGACCCCATCTCAAAAAAAAAAAAAAAAGAAGAAGAAGAAAAATGAAAGGGGGGGAAGCATAGGAGACATAGGGACATGGTTAAAACACCTAACATACTTGTAATTGGGTTCCAGCTGGAAAGGAAAGAGAAAATTACATAGAAGCAATTTTTAAGGAAATGCAAGCTGAGAATTTTCTAAATATGATGAAAGACATAAAGCCACAGAGCAAAGGATTTCTACAAATCCCATGCAAGATAAATATAAAAAAGACCACACCTGGATATTTCACAGGAAAAATTGGTAAAAATAAAAAACCATGAGAAAAGTCTTAAAAGCAGACAAAAGAGGTAGGGAGGGGGAAAAACACATTGTTTTTAAAAGAGCAATAATAAAACTGAGAGCAGAGCAATAGGAAAAATGGAAGCCAGAAGATAGTCAAAGGCAATTGTTAAAAAATGCTGAAAGAAAATAATTGTCAACTTAAAATTCTACACTCAGCAAACACAACCTTCAAAAACAAAGGTACAGCAAAGACATTTTCAGGCAAAAAAAAAAATGAATTTGTCACCAACATATCTGCATTAAAAGAAACACTAGAAGAATTTTTTTCAGGCAAAAGATGATCCCATATGAAAACACAGTAATGCAAGAAGAAATAAACAGCACCAAAAATGTAAAATGTACAGATAAATCTAAGATAATACATACTGCATGTTAGCTGGGTGTGGTAATCCCTTGCGCCTGTAATCCCAGCGACTAGGCAGGCTGAGGCAGGAAGATCACAAGTTCAAGACCAGCCTCAGCAATTTAACAAGGCCCTAAGCAACTTAGCAAGACCCTGTCTCAAAAAAATAAAAAGAAAAAAAAGTGGGGGGTAGGGATATGGCTCAGTGGTAAAGCCCTCCCTGGGTTCAATCCTCAGAATAATAATAATAATAATAATAATAATAATAATAATAATAATAATGTTAATGTCTATGAGAATCAAAGTATAAACAGAATAAATTTATGTTAACACATCACAAATAAACAGGAGGAGGGTGAATAGGGTTAAAGCATTGTACAGTTCTTGTATTATTCAGTGTGATATTAGTACTAATTTAAGGCAGGTTATAATAATCTCTAGAGTAATCATTATGCTTATTTTGGCAGCAAATATGCCAAAATTGGAACAATACAGAAAAGATCATCATGGCCCTGAGCAAGCATGACATGCAGATTCTAAAGAATAATAAAAAATGTACAAAGAGCAAGCAAGAAGAGTAGGAAAATGGAGTAATGCATGATGAATCCAAAAGAAGGAAGACAGGAGAGCAAAATTAACAAAATCATATGGAACTTATAGAAAGGAAATTGTAAGATTGTAGATTTAAATCATAATATCTGTAATTACTTCAAAAATACATGAACCAGCTGGGCATGGTGGCACAATCCTGTAATCCCAGCAATTTAGGAGGCTGAGGGAGGAGGATCACAAATTTGAGGTCAGGTTCAGCAAATTAGTGAGACCCTGTCTCACTATTAAAAATAAAAAGGGCTGGGTATGTAGCTCAGTGGTAAAGCACCCTGGGTTCAATTCCCGGTATTTAAAAAAAAAAAATGTGAATCAGCCAAGCACCATAGCGCAGGCAAGGGGATTGCAAGTTCAAGGCCATCCTGGGCAATTTAGCAAGACCCTGTCTCAAAATAAAATAAAGGATGGGAATGTAGCCTAACATGCACAAGGCTTTGGGTTTAATACCTGGTACTGAAAAAAATAAAGATTGTGAAGCTAGACTAAAAATAAATAGCAACATACCTTAAACATAAGGATATAGAAAGAAAGCTGTGTGACAGTTTTAAAACATAGCCATACTATAGCTTGAATACCCTCTCATTAAGAGGTTGGGTTTCTCTACTCCACAGTTTGGGCAGGCTTGTGGTTCCTTCAACCAATAGGATGTGACAGAAATAACTCTGTGGATTTTGATGCCAGGTCATAAAAGGCTGTGCAGTGTTTGGTGAAACAGTCAATCTTAAAGTCACTGTGTAAGAAGTCTAACTACCAGAATCTGCCATGCTATAAGGAAGCCCAAGCTACAGGGAAAGGCCAAGTGTTGGCAAAGATATAGAGCAACTGTAACTCTCATACATCTCTAATAGATATGTAAATTGGCCCAACTGCTCCAGAAAACTGCTGTGTATCTATTAACATGTACATACATATAACATAACAGTTATACCCCTGTTACACTCAATAGAAATGAGTACATTATGCATAGATAGAAAAGTTCATAGTAGGTTCATTTATAATGGCTAGAAAAAGGACACAAACACAAACATCCATTAACAACAGAATGAATGAATAAATCATGAAGCTTATTCATAAAATGGAAAACCTGCCCAAGTATGATAAAGAATGTACTGATACATGATAAAGAACGATACTACTGATGATATATAATAACATGGATTAATCTTGCAAAGAGAATGCAAACTAAGTCAGCCACAAGAATACATACTTACCAATTCCAGAGCTAATCTATGTTGACATAAATCAGAACAGCAGTTATGTTGGGAAAAGGGGAAGGACCGATTGGGAAGAAGTGTGAGGGTGTTTCTGGAGTATCCAAAATACCCCATGCCTTAATCCAGGTATGGTTACATATATGTGTACTTTGTAATTAATCAAACTGCACATTTAAGATTTGTGCATTTGTTATTATATATGAATACTTCAATTTTTTTAAAAAAATTTTTCTTTACAAGCAAAAGAATAACAAACACAAAATTCAGGTTAGTGGAGAAGAGACCAGGAAATGGGAGAGAAAAGGAACATACAAAGGCTTTAAATTTACATAGAAAATGCTTACCTCTGTCATATGTATCAAATATTACATTAAATGCTAATGAAAACATTATTTTAGTAAAAAAAATATTCAAATATTTACAACCCATGTACTGAACTCAGGATGAATTTTTAAAGTAAAGTTAATATAAACAACTCTCACCTATATATTTAAACACAGGAAGACAATTGCATGCATTTACTAACCCTCCTTAGCATCACACTGATTGTTCCTTCATGAGACCACTTTTGTATGAGGTAGAGCAATAATCATGACAGGCATTATTGAGTACATACTATCTGTTGGGCACTGTTGTGAATGCTTTACATGCATTTAATTGTCATATAACCCTATGAGGCCAGGACTGTTATCACCCCAATTTAACAGATGGGGAAACACACACAGGGAGTTCAAGTGATTTGCCCGTGGCCTCACAGCAGGCAAGCAGCAGAGCCAACATTCGAAGCCTGGTTTTGAATTGCAGTCTGGTTTCAGAGCCTACTCACTCTGCCTCCTGTAAGGAGTGCACTTTCCATTACCAGTTCTCAACTATACCCCACAACTCTGACAGTTCCAGAGTGCTACGGACACCTGCCTCATAGAGAGGGGTATAATGATGCGACCATAATTATGACAATGAATAACATTGGCATTACTGCCAATAACAAGAGACATTAAGCTCACAGGATTCTATATTTAAGAGAATATTAAAAAGTTGTCACGATTGAACAGTCAACATGTTATTTAATTCCAGACCTTTATAAAAAGGAATCTAGATAAATTATTCTCTCTTTACCATCTTTTCCAGGTACATGGCACCTACCACTCTATACAATGCATTAGGGTCATTCAAGAGCTGTGACTTTTCTCTCCTCTAGGAGAATAGGATTTGTTTCTGATTCTTCTTTGCCTCCTTGTGGTATACATTACTTAGACATCGTACATGTTGTGTAAATATCTGTATAATGAGTGCATACATGATAAATAAACAAAAATAAGAGAAATACCCAACATCTTTATAAAAGCTCCCACATATCCCTTGACCTCACTCATCGTATTCACTGCTGTATCCCAACAACTCAGAAAAGGGCCTGCAAGTTGTAAGTGCTCACTAGATACCAATTTTTGGTTGAATGAATGAAAGCAGGAGTGACAGACAATTCTTGCCCATTGTGAAGTATCTACATACTTCACCTCTGTGAAGGGTCTTGCTGACCCTGAGATGTGTCAATATGTCTCTCAACTCAGACAGATACAGAAAGTGTGGCTGCACTGCTGGGGCTTGACGACAGGATGAAGGAGTTTACAATGGAGTGAAAGGCAGCTCGCTTGAGAGAGACCCCTTAGAGAGAGTCCGTGCACGTGGTTGTGGTGGTGATGGTCTGTGGTATGGTTTAGATCTTAAATGTTCCCCAAAGGCCCAGATGCTAAAGCTTAGTCCCCAGCCTATGATGCTGTTGGGAGGTGGTGGAACCTTTAGGGAGGTAGGGTCTGCAATAAGGAAGTTAGGTCCCAGGGGGCATGCTCTGGAAGGAACCCCAGCCCATTCCTCTGCTTCCCACCCTCCACAATGGCAGCAGCTTTGTTCCACCACACTCTCCCCACCATGGTGCTCTACCTCACCACAGGCCCCAAAACCATGGAGCCAAGCAATATAGACTATAGCGTCTGAAACCGTGAGTCAGAATAAATCTTTCCTCCTTATAAATTATCTAAGACATTTTATCAGAGCAATGGAAAGCTGACTAACGGCCTGTCTGAAGGATTTGCAGCGAGCAGCTCTTACCATGCATGGGAGAGGATGGGGATGAGTGTAAATGTCTCCAGGATCTTTGAGAATGTTCTTTTTTTGCCTAATAAGAGCTCACTAGTCTGCGAAGCTGAACAAGCTCCCTGGTGGGGTGAGCAGAAGAGGTTCCCTTCCTCAGTTTCTCATGTTCCACTCCCAGCTCTTGTTTGCTTTTGAGACTTATTCCTCTAGCAACGGGGAAGGCATGTGATGGCCATTTTAAAATATGGAATATCTCAAGTCAAAGTAAGCTGTGTCTTGAGGCACCTCTGGAACAGCCTTTAGGAAAAGACTGGGTTTTTTCCTTTCCCTTCTTAAGCATGCCTTGACCTCCTTCCTCAGCCTCCTCTTCCAAACCTCACCTCCAACCCCAGCCCCTCCTTCAGGCCTAAGCTTCAAACTATCTCCCCTCCTTTTCTCCCTACTCCCACGTTTCTTCCCATTCCACAGTGGGGCAAGCCAAAAGCTTGATCTCAGGGGAAGAAAGAACCTACACACCAACCCCCAGAGCCTAGGAGAACTGCCCTGGGACAAAGTGTTTCTTAGGGACTTGCTCAGCAGACAATCAGAACCTGACACTCTGGTCTGGTGTGTCTATTCATCTCCTTTGAGGGCAGAAAATCCAGTTCTGGCTATCACCGCTTTGGATGCCTGGTGTAGGCATCGCTTAGCAAACCCCTGAGTCTACCTCCTCCCTGCCACCATTCCCTTGGCTGTGTGGCACTTGTGGGACTTCCAGAAGGTGGAAGGAGAACTGAGGTAGCATCAGCCTGACCCTGATCACTCTGTGACTCTGAGACTCAGAACCTCGTGTCTCATAATTTCATCCAGAGACCTCCTTGTCCTCTAGAACCATTCATCCACTCATAATAATCCGAGTGAGTTTTTTATGGCACCTGCCTCAACACTTCTGTTCTCTTCTAAGTATTTCTATTCTGATCTATTTTCTAGCTCTCTCTCTCTCTCTCTCTCTCTCTCTCTCCCTCCCCCCACCCCTCCACTTCTTTTCTCTCTGTCTTCATCTCCTGTCTATCTCATTGCCTCTCGTCCTGTGACCCTCCCAGTCTCCGAGCGGTTCCTGGGTCTCCGTCTCTCGGCCTCCTCCTCCTCCCTCCCTCCGGGGCACTCTGGGAAATGCCTGAGTGCGCCCGTAAGTTGCACCAGGGCTTTCATCCCGATCCAGGTGGCTCCAATCCAGTACAGGATTTACGCTGCCCTGACCCTGAGCCGTCAAGAAGGAACAGCCAGATTAATGGGGTGGGCGGGCTGGGGTAATAATCGTTTGTTTGATGTGACAAGCCTGATAGGCGTTGATTTACTTACAGACTGATGGGCTTTTAATTGAGCACCTCCATCCCAGTCACTTCAAAGGCAGGGGAAGTTGACAAGGGGCCCCTTTCACGGAGGGTTCCTGGTGACTGACAGGCCCCCTCTGCAAACGCTCGCGCTCGGCCGAGGATTGGCCCGGGCAGCCCTTACCCGGCCCTCTGGCAAAGTAACACATTTTCTCTGTAACTCAGAAATGGCCTTTTGTCTGCTGCCAAGGAAGGCAGGCCCTGCTTGTAAGGCCCAGCGTCTCGCAGAAGGGCCAGCGATGAAGAGGAGTGGGCGATGCCGAAAGAACTAGAATAGAATAGGTGAGGCAAATCCAAGGCCCTCCATGTGCAAATGGCTGCTTTGTTCTTCCCTCCTTGGCTGGTCCAACTCTCTTCCACTTCTTTCTACTTTTCCCCATTTCTTGCTCTTTTCAACCCCCTTCTGTTTGCTTTACCCTTCCCAATGCTCAGGCCTCTTCTCCTCCTCTTCCCCTTCCTCCCACTTCCCTCCTCCCTGTCCTGGGAAGAAAGGCCAGACAAGGTGGAGTCAATTTCTGATGTCCCTGTTAACAGGAGTCCCCTCGTCCTGGACGTCTGCTTTTCCACTCTCAGGCTGCTGGCTGTGAGGCCTACAGACCAGTATCCCCTTGGACTTGAAGTCCAGGACCTCCAAAGTGGAACCTCCCCTCCTGTAGGCAATACTGCAGTGGTCCCCTGATCTTCTATTTCATTTTTCTTTCCATGGTGTCAAATACCTGTGGTCAAAGGTATAAAAACATTAAATGGTAAATTCCAAAAATAATTCATAAATTTTAAATCACGTTTACAGTATATTGTTATAATTGTTCTATTTTATTATAATTTTTTTGTTCATCTTTTACCATGCCTAGTTTATAAGTGAAACTTTTTGTAGATAGGTCGTATAGGAAAAAAAGCAGTTCATATAGGGTTTGGTACCACCTGCAGTATCAGGCATCCATGGGCATCTTGGAACTTGTCCCCTTTCATAAAGGGGCATTGCTATACAATGAAGAGCGTCACACTGCAGTGCTTAAGGCCAGGGACTCAGGTCTGGTGGACTTGTTATACTATTCTCATTTGGTCAAAAAAATGCTTTAATAAATTAGGATTTATTGTGTTTAAAATTTTAGAGATAGTTTTACTGGGGAAGTTCCATCAGAATGAATTTGCTTTGCTTCGTTTGCCTTGTGAAGCCCTGATTTATTGACTGCTAAACTTTTCTTATTCATAGGAAAAGATATGTGCTAACATCTCCTGCAATGTCAGCTTAAATTTAGTCGGGGACTTCACCCTTACAGCAGAGTCCCTGCAGTCTAGAGGTGGAATCCTCCAGAGCAGTCCTCAGACTTCCTCACTAGGTGGGGGGGGGGGGGGAGTAAGCCCCCCGCAGGAGGAGCTGTGAATTCTAAGTAAAGCTCCTTGAGTGACTGCCTGAGACTGTGGAGAAGTCCCTTCCCCGTGGTGTTCTTCTCTGTTCCCCTGTTGGAACTTTTCCAAGCACACAAAGCCAACACTAGGCTAGAAAGATGATAACAAGTCCCATTTGCATAGCATTATTTCATTTGGGAAGTGCTTTCACATCTATTATCTTAATTGATCTAAGTAGGTAAGTTCCATGTTATGATGCCTATTAGCTAAATGATAAAAATTGAGACTCCAAAGGATAATGTGCTCATAAGAAGCAAAATCGAGTCTCAAACCCAAGTATTGTCCCTCTAAATTCAAGTTGGCTCCTTCTTCCAAACCCTTTGTGGGCTCCAAAGACTATTTATTATCTCATTCTTTTTTTTTGGGGGGGGGCAGTACTGGGGATTGAACTCAGGGGCACTCCACCACTGAGCTGCATCCCTAGCCCTTTTTCATATTTACTTAGAGTTTATTACAGAGTCTCATTGAGTTGCCTATTAGTGCCTCACTTTTGCTGGGTCTGGCTTTGAACTCACAATCCTCCTGCCTCAGCCTCCATAGCTGCTGGGACTATAGGCATGCACTACCATGTGGCTTATTATCTTATTGTGTGTGTGTGCATGCTGGGGATTGAACCCAGGCTTATGCATGCTCAGCACATGCTCTACCACTGACCTATACACCCCATCTGTCTTGTTCCTTTTGAAGCTGCATTTTCTTTTGTTAATTTCCCTTCCTCTTCTTTCCCTTTGTAGATTTTTCCCTCCTGTCTTGAGTGTGCAGAACAGAGCCTCCAACCCTAATATGTGGAGGCCAAACCTCTCCCTTAGACTCTGCCTCAAAGGTCACTGCCAAACAATACCGGGGAGCACCAGCCCGATGCTTTCCTCTACCACCCATAAGACTATAGGAGAAACACCTAAGCTCCGATTCTCTCTGCTGTTGAGAACATGTCCACTAAGGGCATTCACTGGCTGCCACTTGAAGATCCACTTGCCAGGCTCACCTCAGAGCCAAGAAAACATGTATCTCTCCTGACCTGCTAGAAGGGCATTTACTACTACAGAGCTAAGCCCCAGGGCTAAAGCTTGGGAGAAATTAATCACCTCTCCCTTTTCTGCCCCTGTGACTTGAATATATCTCCACTGATGCACTTAATGCCTTGAGATGTTACAACTTGTTTACATGTTGGTCCCCTCACAGGAAAGTCCAAGCCTTTGGAGCAAGTACTTATCTTTTCATCTAATGTCCCCAGTGCCCAGAAATAAAAATTTTTGCTGAAAGGTTGGTTGCTGAAATATTTTTTGAAGGACAGTATGGTGTCATTGTGTGGTCAAAGAGCATACGATCACAGTCTTAGCTCCACTGCCTGTCAGCTACAACCTTTGCACAAGTCATTTAAGTTTTCTATGCCTCAATATCAGCTGTAAAATGGAACAAAACATATTACCTACCTTATAAAGTCATTATGAGGCTCAAACGGGTTAATAACATTTCATCTAATTCATATTGCACCATTATTTTAGGTTCAACAAAGAGAGAGAAAATGGTGCTAAATAATCAGTGACACAATGCTTTTTTTAAATCCATGTCAGAGATGTTAAAAATGTGAAAAAATGCATCTTAGAATTGATTAAAGATGTCTATGTAAAATACTTAGAACTGTAGCTGGCACACAGTGCCTGCCATGAAAGCGAGAGTGAGTGTCGCTACTGTTGGACGGCGTTCTCACAAGAACCCTGTGATGAGCAAGTTAATCCTTGTTTTACAGATGAGGAAACAGAAATTCAGAGGGATGAAGTGGCTTGACCAAGCTCACACAGCCAGCCAGTCCTCAGCAGGCATTTAAATCTGCCTTTGAGGTACAATAATCTATAGTTATTACAATAGCTGGCAGCCGCCCACCAAGCTACCCTGGAGTTCCGAGCTGGGTTTTGTTCTCAATTGCATTAGCTTTCTTTAATCTAAGTTTTTTCCCCTCTGGTATAATTACTCTCCTTCTTCCTCCCCCCTCCTCCTTTGTACTTGGCTCTGATCTTTTTACTTTTCTGTTAATGGCTTCAGGTTTTACTGTATCTGCGTTTTGAATTGCAAGCAACCTCAACTCTTTTATGGAGGTAGGAGGGATATAAATAAATATAAAGATTAAAATTGGCTTTTAAAAATGACATGTAGCACGGGGGAAAAATGAAAGACTGCACCCACATCTTGCATGGCAATATGTAGGTTCCACAAGGACACCCCGAGGAACTGCCCAGCAAGTGACCACAGTGACATTCTAATCTCTGAATCCTCCAACCACCACTGAGAGCCCCGTTATGAGATGTTGTAATAAAATGCAGGACGTCTACTTGCCCCTCAAGTCTGCCCCTATAGACTCTCTTTTCCCAAGGCCCAGAGAGACAGTACAGAACAGAGGGAAATTGGGGGTGAGGGGTAGACTGTTAACTCTTCTAGGACCTTCTCTGGCTCATCTTGGTGCCCACCCACCCCTAGAAGAAAACATATACTTGAAGAAGTGTATGTTTCTAGCCCCCAAATGCTGAATCTGAGGCCAAGGAGGGAATCTCATAGCTGCAAATGGAAAAGGTCTATTGCTGCTTTTAACATCAAAAAGGAAGTCCCCAAAATACATCATATTTGGGATTTTTGGCAACCTCTGTGGCCACCCAGGACCCATTTCCCCCAACTGAAGAACTTCCTCTTGTGCCAAGCTGGTCATGATTACATTAAAAGATAATGAATAAACTCAACATCGTATTTGTACTGGTTTCTTTCCTCCCAAGCAGGCTAGAGGGTTATATTTGTGAATTTGCTTGGGTTTGTCAGAATGGGATCAGGGATGATCCAACAATTCCCTCAGTCCTCCCACATGTGCTGAGACCTGTTTGAGCAAAGGGTAGAGATGAAGGTAGGTGGGGAAAGGGATGTAAAGAGGACCGTTGCACCAGGGAGCTTTGCCATGACAAGGGAAAGCATGCCATCCAGCCATCCATTGCTCAGCACCCAGGGATGGAGCCCTACTGCTCCTCCAGGAGTGAATGAAGTGTACTCTAGGCTCAGATCCACCAGACAAAGCAAGTCACATCCGCAAAGGAAGGAAAGGTGAAAAGGCTCTTCATTCACAAACATGTAGTTCATTTCTGAAGCTCCATAGGAAAGCGGCCACCCACCAAATCCCTTCTGACTCTGTCTGTATCCGAGCCTCTTCTGAGATAATCCTCTTAATGGAATATTTAAGGAATCAGATGTAAATCACAAACCTTTTATCTCACCTGGTTCATATACCATAGGACTTATTGTGTAAGCATCTATCTACATGTAGATGGTTAAAGGTGCTTTTCTGAGTGGGTGTTCCTATGTTTTTCAATATCTAACTCTTTTTGTTTTCAGGGAGAAAGGGGTGCAAAAATATAAATTTTAGAGATTGGAGAAAATAGATATACCTAGAGATATTTTAAAATTAAAACACATCCTTCTGAAATCCTTTTTTTGTCATTTGCAACCAATAAAAATGCCTATTGTTATTACGTGCTCATAAATAACTTGATTTTGGCATCTGCTTTCATACCAAACAAAAAATGAATAAATTACATTTGATTTACAACCTTTTTCATTTTTATTAGCACTACTCTGAAGAGTTTATGTAAGGGATGTGCCAGAGCAGTTATGCCAAATGTTTTAAGGCGTTGGTATTGATATTATATAAATTAAGGTGTTTTAATTTGCATTCTTTAATTAACTAAATACTGGCAGAAAAATAAAACACAAGGGCAGCCCTGACTTATTGCCTCTATTAAATTGCTGACATCTCCAAAAAGATGCGTTAAGTAATCCAATTCATGTGGGGGAGAGGGAGGGGGAATATTAACATGCTTCTATTTGGCACAACATATTGGGGTTTAAGACACCAATATCCTGCTTTGTTTGCAGAGTGGTAAGGGGTAGTTGTGTTCTAAGAACGTCTGAATTTGTGTCCCCAAGGAAGAAATAGACCAAATGCTTGACTTATCCATCCTGCCCAGGTCTGAGCATAGCTCCTGGGTGCAGGACATGGCTCCTGCCTTTACACCCCACAGCAGAATCATGGCCCACCTGGGAAGAGCGGAGCTGGTAGAATTAGTCAAGTGTATCACAGATCAACATGATCACATCAGAAACCAAGGAGAGGCACAAAGACCCTTTGCCTGAGTTGCCATTTTCAGTTCCTCCTCTCCATGGCACCTGGGCCACCAACATACCACCAAAAAAGTGGGTTTGGATTGTTTTTGTTTTGTTTTGTGTGATGCTTAGGATGAAACCCAGGGGCATTCAACCACTAAGCTACATCCTTGTTTGTATGTATTTATGTATGTATGTATTTTTGAGACACATTACTAATTTGCCTAGGCTGGTCTTGAATTTGCAATCCTCAGCCTTCTGAATTGCTGGGATTACAAGTGTGCACCACCAGGCCCAGAAAATAAAGACTTCTAAATAGAAGAGGTAGGAGTACTCAAATTGCTTTGTAGGGTCCTGTCACCCCTTCCAGAGATTTCTTTCTTTCTTTCTTTCTTTCTTTCTTTCTTTCTTTCTTTCTTTCTTTCTTTCTTCATCTTAATTCAGAATCACAGTGAAAAGCAACTTCTTTCAAATCTAAGGACATTTCTTTTTTTATTTTCCCTACTTTCCTCATTTGTTGAGAAAATTTTTCCTCAGTTGTCCTCATTTGTGCCTTAATTTTTTGCTTTCTGTTTCTCCTCTCCTGCAGGGTTAAACTCAGCTAATGCCTCATCTTCTGTAATGTCTCCTTCCCCAGACTTTTAGGAAGGAGAAGCTCTAAGGACAAGATGACCATTTCCACCTGTTGGCCATAAAAGAAGGATTTCTCCTTAAACACAGGCTGAGAAAACCATATTTCTCTTCCCTAAGCCTACCGGGTCCTCAATGAGCTATTTGTTCCCTGTTCTTAATCTGAGGACATGTCTTGCCTTCTTGGCCGAGTCTGGGAAGAATTGTGTTGAAGGCAGAGATCTGGGGACTTCATTGATCCCATTAAGCTGACTGGTGCGATCATACAGAGATGTGGGGCTGGGGTTCACCTCTCTCCTGTCCCCCATACTACCCCTTCCCTCTCACCCAGCATTCTCCAGGGAGCTCAGTGAGAAGTAGTTCAAGGGAACCTGAAGCCCAATTGCCAGGGATCTCTGAGTACTATCACTTTCTAGCCTTCTCCCTGAGTACTACCCTAGCCTTCTCCTTGTATGAGTTCCTTGATTTGCTCAAGGAATAAAGAATGAATTCCAACTTTTAATAAGGAAAACACTGCTCTCCTTTGCCAGCTCCCCACCCCCCTCCCCCCTGGAAAAAAATCGCACTTTTTTGTCGTTTCCCATCTTGCAACTCTGTCAGTTGTTTTAAAACAACTGTTTTAAAACATGTCTCCTGTCATAAATAAAACCATCATTATGCGTTTTGACTGCAGTAGTGAAAAATTCACCCAGCTTAGAGAGGGGACAGAGACCTGTGAGAGTCTCCTCCATCCTGATATAGAATGGGAGGAAGGAAACACAAGGAAAATAACACATTCCACTCATGTTTTTTAACTAATGTGGCTTTTCTGGTTTGGGCTGTTACTATGATTTGGATATGAGTTAAGTGTGTCCCCAAAGGCTCAGATGTTCTAACTTTGGTCCCAGTGTTAAGAAATGGTGGTCCTTTCAGAAGAGAGATCTACTGGGAGGTCTTTAGGTCATTGAGGCCATGCCTTTAGAAAGGATTAAAGTAGTTCTAGTTGTTTTTTTTTTTTCTCTCTCTCTAGACTCTCTCTAGTTTCCTGTCTTGCCATGTTCATGAGTGCGCTCTCTCTCTCTTTCTCTCTCTCTCTCTCTCTCTCTCTCTCTCTCTCTCTCTCTCTCTCTCTCATCTCCATCATAATCCAATCTGCCATGATGTCATGCAGCCAGGGGAGCCCTCACCAGAATCAGTACCATGCTGATTAGACTTTTGGTCTCAAAAATGTTAGCTAAATAAACCATTTTTCTTTATAATCTAACCTCAGGTATTGCACTAAATAGACAGAAAACAGACTAATATGGCTAGGCAGAGTGGCATATGCCTGTAATTCCAGCAACTTGAGAGGCTGAGGCAGGAAGATCACAAATTCAAGGCCAACATCAGCAATTTAGAGATACCCTGGCTCAAAACAAAAAATAAAAAGTCATGGAGTTATAGCTCATTGGCAGAGAATTCAATCCCCAGTACTAAAAAAGAGAAAGAAAGAAAATAGACTACTAGTATGTCTGTTGGCTGTGGGTGCTTTGTTTTTAATCACTTGTATACGGCAGAGAGCGTTTGCATTGAACTTTTCAACGTCAGGCCTTTAGAGATGTAGAAGGGATACCTCAGGATGCCAGAAAAAAAAGCTCTCCAACACATGAAGCAGGAGAGTGAGAGAGATATACTAAGAAGGAATTGAAATTCTTGTTTTGAATTTTGAATTTGTTGACATCCCATAATTTAAATCTGTCTTGATTCTACAAGCCCATCAAGACCCTGACTAGTCCAAAGCCTTTTTCCCAGCATCACAGGGTCAAGATCGATAACAAAGGATAACCCAAGGAGGCCAAGCTCAGGGCCAAAGGTGAAGAGACAAAAGTTGGGCACAAGCTGTGAGTCTTTGCAGTGAGAAGCTGCATGAATTAAAATCCCTAGGAAATGGGACACTCTGCTTCACTCTTTTTCCCCTTTGGCAAATGGTTGATAAAGCAGAAAACTTTCATCATCTCAACCCTTGCTCAGAAATTGTAGAGAAGTGCCCTTTTGGAATTCTGTAAGTTATACCTATTCAAAAAATAAATAAATAGAAGAACGAAATAAAGATGACTTTTCTGCCTTGGTGGGTGCTCTACTAACAGTAATTATTTATTTCACAACTTGATGTCATCCAGTGCTACAGGGTCTTCATTCTGGAAATTCATTATGATCAGAGCTGGGGATGAACCTCGAGTGACATGACCAAAATCACTTTATATTTTGTCTTGCCTTTTCCATCAGTTCTAAAATAATGCAAAGTCCCCATTAGGGTTCACTTGTGTGAATTTTGCCTATATTATGTTTGTCAATATCCAGGATGCTTTTAGGGCAGACTGGATTATGCTTCTACTTCTCTTGCTAAATGAGGGACAGGAAGGGGTAGAGGGGGAACATCAGAAACATGCATGTTTTCTTAACTCCAATGATGGAAATGGAACCCCTTTTTATATTAATTCTCTGAATGGATGTGCCAGAATGTTCCAGAGGTCTTTCCTATGTATGCCTGCCTGAGTCCCCAGCTGAACTTTAGACATGCTCCAAAGCTATCTTACTAAATTTCTTAAAGGGGACTTATTTTCAATACATATAGCTTCTGTTTTTTTCCCAAGAGGCAGGGTATCACCGGGCACAGTAGCACATACCTGTAATCCCAGCTACTCATGAGGCTGAGATAGGAGGAGTGCAAGTTTGAGGACGATCTGGGTAATTTAGGGATACTGTGTCTCAAAACAAAAATAAAAACAGCTAGAATATGGCTCAGTGGTACAGCACCCCTGAATTCAATCCCTAGTACTGCAATAATAATAAAAAATCCCCAGTACTACCAAAAAAAAAAAAAAAAAGAGGAGGGTATGAATCTTACTAAGTTGCCCAGGCTGGCCCTAAACAATCCTCTTGCCTCAGTCTCCTGAGTAGCTGAGACTATAGGCACATGCCATCATGCCCAACTATATACGACTTTTGACTCAGCAATTCTACTGCTAGGAATTTACAGTCATGCTAACACACATGGAAAATGAATGACAGATAAATATTTAATTTCATTACGAAAGCAAAACATTAGAGAGCATTTAAATGTCCATTAGTAGGGGACTGAGGCACATCATGAACAATGCTGTGAAACTAGAAAAAAATGAATAAATAAATAAGGCACAAAAGTCCATTATGCAATCTCTAAAATATATTATTTTTTAAAAGCAAATACAGCAGAGTTTGTATAGTATGTCCCATTTGTACATAAAAGAGGGAAATAATATATATGTATTTGCTAATATATAAACAAAATGTCTCTGGAAGGATAGACAATAAACTCATTGCCTTAGTGTACTGGGAAGGGAGACTAGATGGCTGGAAGGAGTTTCTTTCACTTTGTATTTCTCATAGCTTTGGAATTTGGTGCCATGGGAATCTGCTTCATCATAAATAAATAAATGCATTTTGCAACTAGATAAAAAGCAATTTCAATCACTTTTAAAGGGAGTGTATTATGTAAATTCCCACTCTGAATGGCCCTTCTACTTCTGGCCATTGTCTGGTCTGGACTCTGCTCCTCGGGTACTACTCCATGTAGTGACTGGCAGAGGCCACCAGAATAAACACTTCTTGAATGTCTCTGACATCTTGGAATTTGCTTTTATAAAATACAACTTGAAATAATCAAGTCACTACCAGAACAGCTCTCCCATTTTTTGAATGTTGAAATGAGTTTGGAAGCCGCACAGCGGCACATACCATTAAACTCAGGGACTTCGGAGGCTGAGGCAGAAGATTGCAAGTAGTTTGAGGCCAGCCTCAGCAACTTAGAAAGGTCCCAAGCAACTTAATAAGACTCTGTCTCAAAATAAAAAATAAAAAAGGGTGCTGGGGCTGTAGCTCAGTGGTAGAGCACCTGCCTAGCACGTGTGAGGCACTGGGTTCGATCCTCAGCACCACATAAAAATAAATGAAATAGGGGTATTGTGTCCAACTACAATTTAAAAAATTAATAAATACTATTTTTTAAAAATAATAAATAATAAAAATAAAAAGGGGCTGGAGATGTGACTCAGTGGAAAAGTGCCCCCTGGGTTCAACCCCCAGTAAAAAGAGAAAGGAAGGAGTTACTTTGGAGCTGTGCATCCCAGCTAGTTGGGAACCCAGCATAGGAAAGAGTACACTTTGGGCAAGTTTTGAGGCTTATCTGCCAGAAAAAGGGATCATACAAACCTCTTCACCTTCATAGCTGAAATTCATGGGAAGGTTCAGAAGCAGGTGTGACACTAGCCCTGTGCAACTGAGATAACAAGGACCTCCACCCACCGAGATCTTCCCAGAGCCTGGGGAGCCATTGGTTCCAGCTGGTTGTAGCTCAGCACATGGGGGCGCAGTGGGGGACACAATTCCATAGGGGAGGCATGGTCTCTTTTTCTTACTTCAGGGGTCTTTCGCTCTACTCCTGTATTTTCCTCATATCCAAATGAGAGGAGGTACGTAATCATACCTAGTGTGGGGCCTGCCCCAGAAGGGGCAGTAAATGTTAGTGATAATCTGAATTTAACTTCAAGAAATGTCCTTAGGAACAATCGTTTTTACTTATGGATACTAAACAGGATTTAAGGTAGGGAATCCTAATTTCTTAATTATATTATTAATCTGCAAGAACATACAGATGCCAGAGGAAAGAACTGCCCTGACTTTTGGGAGACCCTGAATGTGCATAAGAGAGATGGGAGGCCTGAGATGGCTAGCTTGCTGTCTCTACCCACCAATCATGGGGTCCCATCAGGTCTACACCTACCAAGTGACTGACTGACTACCAAGTCAATAAACAGTAATTGAATAGATGATTAATTGAATTAATCAACCCAATCTAATTCAATTAGTTCAATGAATGAGTATTCCCCACTATGCTTTCTCTGCCTCAGTTTCCTTTCTACCATCTCTTAAGACAAAAAGGAAGATCCTGATGGAGACAACCAGTCCGCAGGAAATGATTAATATATCTCTGATGTCTCCCCACCTTAAATCCCACAAGGTCCCAGGTTTTCAATTAATTATTTTAATGAAATCAATTAATTATTTCCAAGTTACCGTAAGCATTATATTTGTTGCTCAACTTAAGTTGTTAGAGGTATTCCACATCTGGGGGCAATGGGACAAAATGGGCTTAAGCTTCTCTCTCCTTCAGGTCTGCACTCTGTAGAGTAATTCAGGAGCCAACTACCTGGGTTGGGATCCAAGCTCTACCATTTTTTAGCTGTGTAATTTGGCAAGTTGCTCAATCTCTCTGGGCCTGGATGCCTCATCTATAAAATAGGCACATCAGTAGTACCCACTTGGTTGGTTTGCTGTGAGAACTCCATGAGTTATAACAGGCCCTGTGCTTACAAGGTGTCTAGCATACAGTAAGTGTTCAATAAGTATCATCATTATCATGGGTGGAACACTCACTGTTAACCACCACTGAAGTGTCCGCTGGCAACAAGGTTGAGATGCCTCCCAGCAATATTTGCAACTTATAAAAGGAATCTCTGGGAAACTTGAAGGCCCAAGAGAACAAGTAGTCAAGGGTGAATGCCCAGGGCTAGGACCATATCAGGGCAGGGCAGGCAAATCGAGGAGAACTTCAAAAGCCTACCTACTGCATTCCCCTCACCCAGGCCTGCCTGTCTCCCCAGGAACTGATAGGAGATAAATGAAACTCTTCAAAGCACACTGCTCAAGGACCCAAATCAAAAGGACAGGCTTGAAGATAAGCTTCAGTCTACATTTCCTTTTGTCCCTCCTTCCCACCACAGCTCTAAAGGAAATTCTAGGGGGATGAAAAAGAGTTAATTCCCCCTCCTTCTACTTCCCCATCCACGTGGCATTGGGCGGTGACAGAAGTTAATAGAGCCACAACCAGGAAGGGAGTTCAGAAGCCCTGGTCCTTTCTTCACTTAGCTGGCTATTTGTCCTGTGACAGTCCCCTAAGCTCTTAGTGCCTGTTTCTTCATCTGTCAAGCAGGAATAATAAAACCTGCCCAAAGTAACTCCAAAAACTGTGAGACGAGGGACACAAAGTACATTTGGGAAAAGATACTTTTGTGTACTTATACAGGCAACATTTTTAAAAGCAGTCACCCACCTTACATTTTTGGGAATGAGGCAAAATGAGATATAAGTAAATAGCCCTTTGGGGTAAATGTAATATTCATTCATTAACAAACATTCCTTGGACACTTATTGCACTGAAACTGCCTGAATTCACACCCCAGCCCCATCTGGAAGCATAACAGCTTGAACCTAGAGCAAGTTGCAAAACCCCTCTGTGCTTCTATTTCCACCTCCCTAAAATGGGGTGATGGTTAGACCTACCTCTTGGGGTTTCTGTAAGGATGGAATAAGAGAATGCCTACAAAGTGTTTAGAAGGGTGCTGTGTCTCAGTGCTGGCTTCTGCAGTGATGGTTAAACACTCGGGCAATAAGAACTCAAAGAAGATGAGGAAACAAGGAAGCATCCAGCAGGAGATCAGACAAGTAAACAAATACAGGCAGATGCCCTGGGATAAGTGTAATAGCAGAACATGACAGGAGCCCTGAGAACGCAGAAGCCCCTTGAGTCATTTGCGGAGCAGGCTTCCTGCAAGGCTGGCTGGCCTGGCTTTCTTCTGTTTGCTCCCACAGGTCCTTGGTGAACCTCTCATGCCCCAGGCTGTATCTGAAGCCCAGGAACCGGGCAGCCTGAGGAAGTGCCTCTGGGTGCTCTGAGTGAAGAATGCTAAATCAGGGCTCCTGGCCAAGGCCGTAATTGCTGGTCTGCTGAAAGATATTAAGCATAGGGAGGAAAACCAAGTTCTCTGTGAGACAGACTTTTCAGAGTTCTTATAGTGTTTTAAAAAAAAAAGTAAATAGTTACCCAGTGAGATATTGTTTTGTGTTGTTGCCATTAGGGTCTGAGTGTTATGCAGAGAGGTGATCATTCAGGCAATTTCACCTCAGCCAGGAGTGAAAACTAAACATTAACCCCACACAACAAATCTATCACCTCTCCTCCCAACCTGACTCAGGCCTTTTTCTCCTGGGCGGTGAATTTTATGTAAATTGAAGTCATGAAAACAAGTCTATAAATATTCCACAATTTCCTAAAAGATTTTCCTAATGGCTACAGGGGTGGGAGGGCATTTTTATTTTTTTTAAAGAAACATGGAACTGGAGGCTGAGGGAGGGGTTATTCTCACTTCCTTAGAAATCCCAGACAGCCTGGGCTCTTCCTGTTGGTTCCCAGGACTTAGTTTTTCTGGATTGGGCTGAAGACATGTCTGCTCCCCAGAGCAATTGTCCCATAGATGCAGATCACACATCATAGCCATTACCTGGGACTTTTCGTCCTTTGCACTCACTCAGCATGTGATATGTATTGTCTGCTTGCGGCCTCTTAATGATGGGTTGGCCATTCCCACATGTTACAGTAGGAAACCGAAGCTTAGGAATTTTGTTTTTTTGAGAAGGTTAACCTGCCCAGGGTCATCACTGCAGTGTGGTTCAGAAGTCTGGCTCCCAGAGACCCAACTCCAGGTAACCACTCTACCTCTTAGTGTCCTGTGACTTTAGGTGACTATCCTTTCTATTCCTCATTTCTTCAGCTTGCTTGAGGATGAGAAGATAATTTGCTGTTTATTAAGCACCTGAAATACAGAATTGTAATTCTTTTCAACAATGTCATGGGGACATTCTCAAGCAGCCCTTGTTCCCGTCCTGTTTTAATAGTGGCTACTCATTACCAGGGCAATCTGGGAAGGGTTTGCATATAGGAAGTCCCCTTAATCATACATCTGCCACTTTTTTGCAAGGGAAGGACCTCTGCCATATGCCATGTACAGCAAGGACTTACATAAGCTTTTCAACAACACCCTAGCACAATGCTGTGCCCACAGCTGGCCATCAATAAACATGGCCCAACTGAATACTGAGTCATATTCTCTCCCAGGTGACAATCCTTTGAAAAGTGAACTTCCTTTCAGGCCACTAGGGCCCCATTTAGGGCTCTGTATAGGTTAGTGATCCAGCTAAGTGAATGTCAAATAGTGATTGTAATAATCATTCAGTAGTGTTTTAATTAGGCCTCTAGCCTGGCTAAATATGGTTTTTCTTTTTTTTCCTCTTAAGGTGATGGGGTGCATCTAGCCAGAGAGACTATGCTGCCCTCACCAGCACCCCCAAAGTATTTCTGTACTCCTGTGTGTTCCCAGAGTGTGTCCCACTCACTTTACAGGAGAGAGAAACAGGCCTGGCCAATATTGCATGCTGTTTGTCACCTCTGTCCCTAATAGTGACTATTGCTGTGAGCTTAGGGAGTAAGATTTTTCTAAAAGGACAATGAATTGCCAGGTGCAGTGGCACACACCTATAATCCCAGCAGTTAAGAAGGCTGAGACAGGATTGTAAATTGCTGAGGCCAATCTCAGCAACTTAGAGACAACCTGTCTCAAAATTAAAAATTAAATTAAAATAAAAAGGACTGGGATATAGTTCAGTGATAAAACACTCCAGTACCAAAAGACAAAAATGATGAATTATTACCTACACAGATTCCCCATCCCTACCCCCCAGCCTGGCCAACCTCTGTTCACTTCTTTTCATTCACCACTTCTTTTTCCCTTCTCTTTTCCTCTCCAAATAAAAAAAGCAAATATTTATTGTCCTCCTTTCTTTTCTCCTTTTTTATCCCCCACCCCAGGGTGGGAATTGACCCCAGGGCCTCCCCACATGCTAGGCCCCACCTTCAGTCACTGAGCTACATCCCTAGATCCCCAGCCCTTTTTTATATGTTTTTTGGTTGGTTGATTGGTTGGTTGGTTGGTTGGTTAGTTGTTGTTGTTTTGTTGTTAAACCCAGGAGTGCATAACCACTGAGTCATATCCCCAGCCCTTTTTAAAATTTTTTCTTCTGAGACAGGTTCTCACTAAGTTCCTTAGAGCCTCACTAAATTGCTAAAGTTGGTCTCCAACTTGCAGTCCTCCTACCTCAGCCTCTGGAGTCATCGAAATCATAGGCATGCGCCACTGCACCCAGCTTTTTTATACTTTATTTTAGGTCTCACTAAATTGCCTGGGTGACTTCAAATTTGTGATCCTCCTGCCTCAGCCTCCTGAGTGGCTGGGATTACAGGTATGAATACAAACCCCAGCTTCTCCTCTTTTCTACTGCCTCCTGCCCCCATCCACATTCCTAAATGCCTTTACTCTCTTCCCTCCCCTTTTCTCCCAATTTATATTCCATTAATCATTTCTAATACACATCTGCTAAGGTCCTAGAAGGATTTCTTGGCTTGTTCTCAGCTGGGCTGGTTACAACAATCAAGTAGTCTTTTATGACCTCCTAAGTCTTCCCTGTTTCCAGTTCTTTCTCCTTTCCAAGGTGTCTCTACAAAGGCCAGCCCTTCTACATTGGCTTTCTTCTGCTGTTTCTCTCTTTATCAGTGTCCCAATGGCCTTGGAGGTGAAAGCAGTCCTGCAGTGGAGCTTTAAAGGTGGTGTTGAGAGGTTGTTGTGAGCAGAGCTAAGGGTAAAAGAGGGATAGTCCACAGCAATAAGGGAATCACCTCCCTTCCCTTCCATGCCTGTCCCTCTTGCTGCAACATGGGAGATACCTCCTATCAGGGCATCCCTTGTGGTTTGTTTTAACTTGATATTACCAGGATTAAAATTGAGGGAGGAAAAGCTGTACAATTTTTTTTTTTGCACTAGTACTGGGGATGGAAAAGGAGAGGGGTCTACCATTGAGCTACATTCTGTATCACCAAGCTACATTCCCAGCCCTTTTTAACTTATTTTTATTTTTTATTTTTATTTGTTTTTTTTTTGTTTTGTTTTGTTTTGTTTTGTTTTGTTTTTAATTTTGAGACAGGGTCTCACTAAATTGCCCAGGCTGGCCTGGAAGTTACCATCCTCCTGCCTACTGATTACTAGATTAGCTGGGATTAAAGGTATGTGACACCGCACCCAGCTAAATTTGTGCAATTTCTAAAAGAAAAAAAGGCAGTATTAAAATACGTTTAATATAGTAAATGATATGGCCTGGGAGCGGTGCCTGCTATCTCTTGTACTGAACAGGATAAAGGTCATGGTTTTTATTTCTATGATAGTTATTTCTTTCGGTTTGAAGAACCCTTTTGAAATCTCCTACCCCGTCTTGGGTTCTCATGTTGTCCCAAGGCGTTGGTCAGCACGCAGAGTCAGGAATGGGTAATCCCAGAGCAATATGCCTGGAGTGACAGGCCTGACAATAGAGTGATGGATTGGAACTTGGGAAAGTGGTATCCAAAGGAGATGGTGACACCAGCGCGCCTCCACTGGCCGCTTAGAGCACGGAGAAGTGGTCACTCCGGAAGACCAGCTTCACCTTCTGATGAGCGGCAGACACGGAACTTTAACGTCAGGACGATAACTACGTAAAATCTCTACCAAGAGAAAAGCTGGCAGTGCATATTTTATCCAAAAGGCGCGGGAAATCGAGGAGGGTATTGTTATTTTTAATAAAAAGTTTTTAAATTTTCCTGGGGAAAGCTAGTGCATTTTCCCCTGCTTGGGGGGAAAATAAGAGGTATATCTCTGGAGTCAGTGTCGTTCTGCCATGCTTAGAGAAATCCTCACCTGCTCTGGGATACCGGTCTCTCCCATGACCCCAGGTTTCCCCCCAAACAACAGTAGGGTGCGGTACATTGAGGAAACTTTACACCTTCAAACAGGACTGAACAAGAAACCCGAAACACACCCAAACACCGAACCTATAAATCAGAGCGAAGACACTGCGCTCCCAGCGCCTCCGAGAGGTGCGCACAGCCCGGCGTACCGCTCCTCACCAAGACTATCTCACCCCGGAAGGGAGTCCTCAAACTTGCAGTCTTTGACTGGACAGGCTCAAAGTAGTCTTTGAGCGACCCACATCGCGCCCCGAGAATAGTGGATGCCTCCGAAGCTCGGGCACTTCCAAGTGAACACACCCGGGAAAGGCCAATTCGAATTGGGAAGGAGAACGGCCAGAGCTGCGCCTGAGAAGGACCCAGGGTCCGGAGGCTTGGCCAGCCCCCGGGCGACCTTTGGGAGAGACTCAGACTCCACTGTACCGCAGCTGGCTCCAGGCGCTCCTGCCCTACCCCAACGCCGCCTTACGGGGTGACAGCCCCCAGCCAACACCACTCCCCAGCGGTGGAGAGGGAGAGAGGTGATGTAGACAGGAAAGCCCAAGGAGAGTGCGCACAGCCCAGGGTCCCGGAGAAGTCCGGTCCCCAGAGAGACCTCGAGGCGAGGACGGCGCTGTGGGGTCGGGGTGGGGGGAGAAGGGAGGAGTACCGAGAGCGGTGAAGGCCGAGGCGGCGGCCGCGCGCCGGCGAGGGCCCTTTAAGACTCTCCCCTCCCACCGCCGGGCGCCGGCCTCCGCCCGCCGTTCTCCCCGCCCCAGGGTCCAGGCGAGAGCTGCGATTGGGTGGGCGCGGCGATCCCTTTGAAGTGTAGCTGCCGATCCCGGCTATTTGACGTGCGGCTCGCGGAAGACCAAGGTTTTTGTGTTGCTCGCCGGGGCTAGCGGCGGCGGCGGCGGCGGCGGCGGCGGCGGCTGCTGCGGCGTCGGTGGAGGAGGGGAGGAGGCGAGGAGGCGCAGCGACTGCTGCACGGCGCTCGACGCTGCGGAGCGAGCCCACCCGCCCCCGGAGCTCGCCTCCCCGGTGCTCCCCCTCCCTCCCCGCCCCCCCAGTGGCGCTGCCTCCTCCAAATGAGCGATTCGCCCGCTGGATCTAACCCAAGGACACCCGAAAGCAGCGGCAGCGGCAGCGGCGGCGGCGGGAAGAGGCCGGCGGTGCCGGCGGCGGTGTCCCTCTTGCCCCCGGCGGACCCCCTGCGCCAGGCGAACCGGCTCCCTATCAGGGTCCTGAAGATGCTGAGCGCTCACACCGGTCACCTCCTACATCCGGAGTACCTACAGCCGCTGTCCTCCACTCCCGTCAGCCCCATTGAGGTCAGTCTCCCGGGCGCTGCCCGCCCCGCACCAGCCCCGTTCCGATCACCACTGCTAGGCTGGTAGCCTGCTCCCTGCACCACCCCCCCCCCCGGGCTCGGTGTGACACCCAGGTCTGGCCACGCTGGCGGGCCGAGTGAAGAGGGACGGAACAACGAGGACCACCAGGTTTCCCTGTAAAAGGTTCTCCTTCCCCGCTTGTCCTTTGGAGATACGCGTTTTCTCTTGGATTGAATTTGCTCTGGAGTTCCCACTGAGTCCTTTACTTTTTCTCTGGCATTCAGTTTGCTGCCCAGAGGTGATCTCTGCTGGACCCACCCACCCTCACCCTCACCCTCACCCCTACCCCACCCCCGCTCTGGCATGTTCTTTTTGAAGCACTGGCCACCCGGATCTCATTCCGCTTCTTTCCCATCCGGTTGGGGCACACTACACCCAGGCCCTCTCGATCCCAAGTCTTTCTTCTTGCCACTTCCCTGGGTGCCCTCTCCGGAAAGGAGGGAGGGGCTACTAAGTATGCCAGCTGCAGCCCTGCCTTTAGAAATCACCTCTCTCAGTTCCTACCCCGCGGGCGCCATCGCCAGAAACCCGTCCCAAGCGAAGTTCCCTCAAACTAAAAGCATAAGTTTTTCCCTGGGCCTAGAAGAGGGGGGAGATTACAGGAAAAAAGTCAAGTCACTCTCCCAATTCCAAAGAAGGTAACTTTTTTCCTCAGTACCCCTTCCCCTGCCCCATTCCCCAGTCTGGGCCTGTGGCTCACTCCCGAACCAACCCGCAGTGTGAGCGCAGTTCCGCCCATCTGCCCCGCCCGAGCTGGGGCCTCGCGCCCAGACCCTCTTGCCTAGGCCCTTCTCACTCAGTCTTACTGCAACCTGTGCACCAGAAGCCCCCCTAGCTTGGAGGGTATCCTTGTCTCACCCCTTTCTCCCTCCCCTTGCCACTGTCTCCCACAGCTGGACGCCAAGAAGAGTCCATTGGCGCTTCTAGCCCAGACCTGCTCGCAGATCGGCAAGCCTGACCCTCCGCCCTCGTCCAAGCTCAACTCAGTAGCTGCGGCTGCCAACGGGCTGGGAGCAGAGAAGGACCCTGGCCGCTCCGCCCCAGGCGCCGCCTCCGCGTCCGCGGCCCTCAAGCAGCTGGGGGACTCCCCCACCGAGGACAAGTCCAGCTTCAAGCCCTACTCCAAGGGCTCTAGTGGCGGCGACTCCCGCAAAGACAGCGGCTCCTCCTCGGTGTCCTCCACTTCTTCCTCATCCTCCTCGTCCCCCGGAGACAAGGCAGGCTTCAGGGTCCCCAGCGCCGCCTGCCCACCCTTTCCCCCACATGGAGCGCCAGTCTCCGCCTCGTCGTCCTCGTCCTCGCCCGGTGGTTCCCGCGGCGGCTCCCCGCACCACTCTGACTGCAAGAGCAGCGGCGGGGGTGGTGGTGGGGAGCTGGACAAGAAAGACCAGGAGCCTAAGCCCAGCCCAGAGCCAGCGGCCGTGAGCCGCGGCAGCGGTGGGGAACCCGGTGCACATGGCAGTAACGAAGCTGTGGCCTCTGGGCGCAAGTCAGAGCCTCCCTCCGCTCTTGTAGGGGCCGGCCACGTGGCGCCAGTGTCACCCTACAAACCAGGCCACTCCGTTTTCCCACTGCCGCCCTCCAGTATCGGCTACCATGGCTCCATCGTGGGCGCCTACGCAGGCTACCCATCTCAGTTTGTGCCTGGCCTGGATCCTAGCAAGTCTGGCCTCGTGGGAGGCCAGCTGTCTGGGGGCTTGGGCCTGCCGCCCGGCAAGCCCCCCAGTTCAAGCCCACTCACTGGGGCCTCCCCGCCCTCCTTCCTGCAGGGATTATGCCGCGACCCCTACTGCCTGGGAGGTTACCACAGCGCCTCGCACCTCGGAGGCTCCAGCTGCTCCACTTGCAGCGCGCATGATCCTGCTGGGCCCAGCCTGAAGGCTGGGGGCTACCCACTGGTGTACCCCGGGCACCCGCTGCAGCCTGCCGCGCTCTCGTCCAGCGCCGCTCAGGCAGCGCTTCCCGGCCACCCACTCTACACCTATGGCTTCATGCTACAGAACGAACCGCTGCCACACAGTTGCAACTGGGTGGCAGCCAGTGGGCCCTGCGACAAGCGCTTCGCCACCTCGGAGGAGCTGCTCAGCCACCTACGGACTCACACGGCCCTGCCTGGCGCCGAGAAACTTCTGGCCGCCTATCCTGGGGCCTCGGGCCTGGGCAGTGCCGCTGCTGCGGCTGCAGCCGCAGCCTCCTGCCATCTGCACCTCCCCCCGCCCGCCGCCCCTGGCAGTCCTGGATCGCTGTCATTGCGGAGTCCACACACTTTGGGGCTAAGCCGGTACCACCCCTATGGCAAGAGCCACTTATCCACAGCTGGGGGCCTGGCCGTGCCGTCCCTCCCTACAGCCGGACCCTACTACTCGCCATATGCGCTGTACGGACAGAGACTAGCCTCAGCCTCGGCTCTCGGATACCAGTAACTACAACTCTGACCCCTACCCAACCCTCCTCTCCTCCCCCTCCTCCCTTGTCCCCCCACCGCCTCTGTCACCGCTGAAGCCTCCACTACTGCTTATCCCTGCTGGGATTCCCGCCCAGACCCTCCCCACTGGACTGTATTTATTTACTATAATGTTAGCTTACAAGCTGGGAATATAAGTGCATTAACGGCCCACACGAGTCAATGGTATGCAAGAAGTCTATGTTCCCCCAAATAATAATATTAACCATGCAGATAACTACATGACCCTGCCCCTTTTCCTTTTATTTTTTCCTTAGATATAAGTTTTAAATTTTTAATCCTTTTTTTATTATTGGTTTGGTTTTAGGGAGAGGAGGGACAGTTGGGGTTCTTGGATTCTTCTATATGTTTCGTTTTCCCTTCCTGGGGAGTTTCTTGCATGAGTCTTAACCATTAAAACTACATATCCCTTCTCTTTTTCCCCTCTTTCCCCTTCATTCCCTCTTGTTTCTTCAATTCGAGGTTGGTTTTTCCCCCCCTTTCTACAAGTAGCAAAGAGGAGTTGTTTTGTTTTTAGTAACAATTTTGGGATGTGGAGGGGGCAAGCTTGGTGGCTGGAGGTCTTGAGCTCTATTGATCCCTCTGCAATATCCCTCCCTCTTCTTCCAGGGCCCTTGGTCTGGGCCCCGGCCCCCAAAATACAGCCTGGCCCCCTAACCTTGCTCTGAGCCCGGTGTGCCCCAACGCCACCAGCAGGCTTCCCCCATCCGTGAGCCCAATGGTCTGGACAGAGCCTGCCTGCTCTAGGCCCTAACACCCCGTATTCACACTGCCGGCTGGTGAGACACCTGTAGGGCTCATCCTATTCAATTAAAAGTCCTAGAAAGCCCTGCTGGTGTGAAACTTTGCTCTTTATATTTTGCGAAGTGCTTTATCGTCATTGTTTTTTCTCTCCCTAATTGGGGCTGTACCCCTCCACTGACGGCAGGGGCGGGGTCGGTGATCCTCTATGGATCCCTCCAAAGCAGACCAGTCGCGGAGTCAGCGGATGGTGCAACCTCACTAGGTCCATGGGGGGTTGGGGGGGAGTTGGGGACTCAGGGAGCACTCGGATGGTAGCAGCCCCCCCCGAACTCTCCCAGGCCCGACCCAGCAATCCCCAAAGTTGGCTGTGGGTTTCCGTGGGTTCCGCAGTGACTGGGATGGAAGACTCTGGCCCCTGTGTCTTCTCCCCCCATTCTTTCCTCCCTCCGGGTCTCATGCAGCAGTGCCGGGGCTGCGGGGCCTGTTTGGGGTGAATAGAGTTCTCCCTTGGTAAGACTTATTTTGTTAATAAATGGAATACTTGGCTATATTCACACCGTGGTGTGTTTCTCTCTTGCCTCACCCACCGTCCCACTTCCAGACACCTAAGCAGATGCCCGTCTTTTATTTCTGTTTAAAATGCCTTAGGGTTTCCTTCTGAGATTGCTGTACAGGGAAGAGTTTAACGCCCTTCCTTAAATGAGAGAGTAGGGGCCTGCCAACACATTGCAAATTACAACCCACCTTTATTCTTTTCCCACTTGGTTATTTAGCTCTCAGCCTCACTTGAAAGGCCTTGGCATTTTCTGGGGTCGGGGTGGAGGGCATGTATAAAAATGGATCTTCCTCTGGGCCCAAATTCGAGGTGCAAGGGGCTATAAGGGAACCGTGATCCAGGGCCCAAACAGCAGCTGCAGCACTGTCCCAAGCCCGGCAGGAGCGCAGGTAGAGACGACGTGCCTCTGGCGCCACCTGGTGGTAGAAAGATGAGCGACAGGCGGAGAGAAACTGACTCCCGCCTCGACCACACACCTTCTGCGCTCCGCATTCCCTAAATTCGGAGGACTTCTACTTGCCATTTTTGTTAGGGGTTTCCTCCCTTACCTGAGCAAAGGGTAAATACATATTCTGAGAGGTGGTTTCTCTAGGCTTGGAAGCTCTCCTCGGCCAGCGCTGGTTTATGGACCTGGGTCATCTGCAAGTGTGAAAACTCTGGAACTGGGTTTGGGTTTTGCTGAGAAGGCGCGGTGATTATTTGGGACTTTGAAGTCGTTCTTGTCCTGAGCACCAGAATGGCAGCCTGGTTCCTCTTTCTTGAGCTCGATGACAGATGCTAGCTTCTACAACCTCTGGCAGTCGAGGGTGGAAGTGCTATTTGCTGGGGTATTTATTGACCGGTGCACTTGCCCATTGCATGGGATAAAGGGCCCGCAGTGAGTGTCGAGCCCTGGCGCTGAGCCTAATCGTGCCTAGTACTGACTTGCTCCCCTCCCGCCCAAGGGGCGAAAGTGGAATGCTCTGGCAGAAACCTCTGGGCTCGGACCCCAGTTGCCTGTCACCCGAAGCCGGCTCCAGCAGACCGCGGGCGCTCGCCCTCGGTACGGAGGCCTCTTACCAGACCCGTTGCTCCCGCGCCCCCTCCTGGCTGAGCTTCTCTACACCCGCACCGCGCGGCTTGGGGATCTTTTGGTGATGTTGTGCTTTGCTTTTTCTGTGAGGGGTACGACTTATTAAGTAGTTTGTGCTAGGCAGACTGCGTAGTTCTGAAAACGTCTGTAACCAGAGGTCAAGTTCGGAAGGTGGCACTGCTCTCAGCCTTGCTGTTGCTGTCGCAGTTGCACACAAACTTCGACCACAGAATTCTAGGGTGGGTCTTGGCTGCGCTAGCTTCGCTGGGGGCCGCGCCACTTCAGGCTGCTGGATACCACCTCGGGATTCCACAGGGCCTCAGCATAAGTCGTGTGTGTGTGTGTGTGTGTGTGTGTGTGTGTGTCCCCCAAATCTTCATATGTGCGCAAAATTCCTCCGTCATTCAAGAGAACATCAGGATTCCGTTGCAATGTCAGTGCTGGCATATCCTAGAGAAAGGAAGTTGGACTGCGGTGTCACCCGGCACCGGGAGGACCCCAGACCCAGAGAGGCTGAATGCGCTGAGAAAGTCAGCCTGACCTCAATCCGGGACATTCCTGGGGAATCAGCATTGTCTGATTTCTCAGGGTCCAAGCTGGCCTGAATTTTTAGAAGACCAGGAATGTAGAGATTCCTTGCCCTATTTATTTTTTTTTTCATTTTCACTTTTTTGTTGTTGTTGTTTATTTTTTATTTCCATCTTCCATTTAAATCCCCCCTTTTCCCCAATCACACTTTTTGTTTCATTTTCAATGCCTTCTAAAATTGGTGGAAATTGCTCCCCCTGCAGGATCTAAACTTTTGTCTTTCTTACACTTCATGGTCTTCAGACCTTTCTCCCAAAGAACAGAAAGGTCTTCTTGGCAAGGGAAGTAGGAAGACATAATATCGCCACAGTTAGAAAATTCTCCCTGTACCCAAAGAAACTTTTCTAATAACTGCTTGGTTTACACTTCAGGAGTGAAAATGCAGGTTAGAAAACTTAACTATTGAATTTCCCCTACAAAATGTATTGACAGCCTGGACAGGGAACAGTGCTGCTGAATCAATCTGGTTGAGTTAAACTGTACCCCCTGCCCAACTACTATAGTGTCACCAAAAGAACAGGTAATGTAGTCGGGAGTGTCCACCTCCTTACCCTGACACAACAGCGCTCCCCACTGGTAAATTGGTAACATTCCTAAGAAACATGGCTGTGGCCATTTTAATTAGCTGGTGGGAAGTTTGCTACTTACAATGGCTTATTCCCATTAACCAAAGTTGCCATTTTAATAGAAAGGGTACTCCCCCACCAATTGCTTATTTGCATAATTAATTCACTCAGCAACCCTTTCTCTGAAATTCACCTCCATCTTCTGTCTCTTTGCCTCCTTCTCTTTGCAGCTTTCCTCCCACCCACCCCCTCCTCCTAATCTCTCCCAGGTGCCAGAAACCAGTCCTGTGTTACCAAGGCACCAGGGTGGAAGCCACAGAGCTGGAACTTGAGATACTGGACGTTCCTGGCTCCAGGTCCTATTTTCACACCTCTAGCTGGGTTATTTTTGTGGCCTTGTGGGTAGCAGAGAGAGAAGTAGAAAAGGAGGGGAAAGACTCCACCTCGATATAGGTTTGACTCAAAACAGAATTGTATGGCAGTGTTTTACCTTCCCAACCATCCACCCCAAGCCCATCTCCTGAGAAATCTGCAGCCCAAGCACAGCACCATCTCTATGCAGCCGTAATTGCCTTGCCCTACCCAGAATACTGTGATTGTGTCTCTCAATATATGAACAAACTCCCTCCTGGTGTACGTCTGGGTTACAGTGGAATTCGTCTTACAATAATCCTGTGGCTCTGAGCTTTATTAATCATTCTGTAGGGGAAGCTGCACTCCAGTTTTCTGTTTGATTTGATTTCATTCATCCTGTCTTTTTGCAAAATAGATGGTTGAGTGCATCCGATAATGTATGGTTTAATTTGGAGCACTATGGGTTTGAATTACCATTTTCATAATGTGCTGTGCATTAATGTGTTACATCATTTATAAAGAAGAATGTGCTGGGTTTCAAACTTTCTCCTGAAAGACAAAGTCACCTAAAGGAAACAAAGCCAAATCACACCAACCCTTCTTCTTATCTCCCTGCCAGAGAAACTCCTACCTCCCCAACTCAGGTTAAATCTGCCAAAGTTCATAAAACGCGACCTAAGGTTTTTGTAGTCACATAATGCAGGTGGGTGTGGAGGTTTGGGGGGAACTTGCACAAGGCTGCCCGGGAGCCATCATTGGCAATACAAAGCTCCCCCTCATTATTGCCTAACAACAGCTTTGCAGCCAACTGCGTTTGCGTTTGCAGAGACCTCCAGTGGATGGCTCTCGGTCGACCCTAATCCCAGCACTCCCTCCCCAATGGCTGTAATAACACCAGCTGTCTGTTACTCAAACTCTGACTGAGGAGGAAAAAGCACTGATTATCCAAATACAGTCATTAAAGGGGAAATGTGTTTTTAGGACTGTCAGAGTGATTAATGAGGGCTAGCCGTCTTTGCAAATGCACTTGTTTAGTCTAACTGGCAGCTTCTATTTTCCTATTGATTTATTGCAGCCGTTGCCGGGCCTTGGTGTGTGCGAAGTCAGGGCACTTCACAACTGTGCCCTGTTTAAACAGGAAAAGCATGCACCATTTTGTCCGGGAGGGAGGGAGCAGCCTAAAGTCTCTCCCTTCAGTTCAGTCTCCAGGGGCCCAGACCAACAAAGAAGACATTAAAAACCTGCAGCCCAGAGAGAGAAGGAAACTGCCTCCCCTCCTCAGTCTTCCCCAGTCACTCAGATCCACGGCTGGTGGAGTCTGGTCTACCATGGCCCTTGGACAAAGTCTGCCCTATTGTAACCCACGATTCTTTCCTCCAGTACCTCCAAACCAGCTGTCATCCCTGGGTCCAAGTACAGGAAAGCCCTCCCCCATTCTCAGCGGAGGGAGAGGCAGGGTAGGAAAAGAATGGAAAAAACAGAAGCCAAGCAGTCCCTGTAGGGGTTGGTGTGCGTGATACATTGATAGACACCAACGGTTGGTTTCAACTTTTAAAAAGAGGTTGGGGGGTGGGGGCACATAAAAGTGATATATCTACTTCTCTCCATTTGTGTCTTTCATGTTTTGATAAATGAGGAATCTAATGACCAAAACAGAGAAATGGCAGCCTGAAAAGAGTATTTGGGGATTATATTTCCAGGTGGTCGATCGTCAAAGCAAACAGAGTTCACAGAATTCCTGTTAGTGCCCAGCACAATGCTGAATGCCACAAGATACAGAATAAACCCAGACAAACTTCTTGCCCAATTTAGTTGGAGGAGAGAAGATATGCACATAAGACCAGGAGCAAGCTGGGCCCAGAGGTACACGCCTATAATCCCAAGATGAGGCAGGAAGATTGCAAGTTCAAAACCAGCCTCAGCAATTTAACAAGGCTCTAAGTAACTGTCTCAAAAAAAAAAAAAAAAAAATTAAAAGGCCAGGGATGTAGCTCCATGGTTAAGTGCCCCCAGGTTCAATCTCCTGTGCCAAAAAAAAAAAAAAAAGACAGGGAGCAAGATAGCATCATACATAACTGCATTTATGTGGATCCAATAAAGTGCTAAATCATACTGTGCAGACAGCGAAGAGCAGGACAGGATATAATAAGGTGCTAATTGTGCAGATCAGATGGTGGAGCCACAGGAGCTGGAGGAAGGAGAGCTCATGGGGGCTGGTGGAGGGAACCTGAGCCTCCCCTTCTTGCTAGGCCTATGCTCTTTTGAAAGCTGCAAGATGGATGAGGACTTCATTCTATAGTGAAGAGAGGGCTGAATTGGAGGCCCTGAGCCAATAATTTCCGTTTCTAGAACAGATCAAAGAACAGGCTTCACCAATATTATAAACAACACATATAAATTTTCATCCACTGGATCTACCCCTCATCAGCTCACACCTTCCACACAACATCCCAAGCACGGAAATGGTTTGTATGCCTTCCCTAAATTAAGTACCTTTCCAAGCTTTCCTGGGGTGGTGGCCTCTCATCAGCATTATTAACACTTCCTATAATAGGAAAAGCTATCAGTGGATTCTTGATCACAGATAAAATGGGAGACTTTTTCTTAAGAGAAAAGAAGCTGACGACCTTTTATAAACTTCAGAATGGAGACAAATGGTATTTATCCTGGAAAGTTCAGAATGTCTGGTTATTAGGCAATAGTAGAGCATTGAAATGGAAGTCAGAGAAGCTAGATTTTGTTTGAGTTCTAAAATCTAATTGCTGTGTGATCCCGATCAAGTCATTTACTCTCTCTGAGCCTGTTTTCCCATTTCTGAAATGAAGTTGTTGGGCCCTATAGTCTTTCAGCCCTTTGCAACTGTAGTATTCTATTATTTTGATTTTT
The DNA here is from genome assembly GCF_964194105.1 of Spermophilus citellus. NCBI lineage: Eukaryota > Metazoa > Chordata > Mammalia > Rodentia > Sciuridae > Spermophilus > Spermophilus citellus. The sequence continues at coordinate 33,342,816 of NC_138196.1, forward strand.
TTAAATATTTATTTATTTTTTTAGTTCTCGGCGGACACAACATCTTTGTTTGTATGTGGTGCTGAGGATCGAACCCGGGCCGCATGCATGCTAGGTGAGCGCGCTACCGCTTGAGCCACATCCCCAGCCCTATTATTTTGATTTTTTAAAAAATATTTATTTTTTAGTTTTAGGTGGACACAATATCTTTATTTTACTTTTATGTGGTGCTGAGGATCGAACCCAGTGCCCCATGCATGCCAGGCAAGCATGCTACCACTTGAGCCACATCCCCAGCCCTATGATTTTGATTTTTAAGAGGCAAGATATCTATGTTGCCCAGCCTTAAACTCCTGGGCTCAAGCAATCCTCCTGCCTCAGCCTCCTAAGTAATTGGGACTAAAGGTGTATGCCACTTTGCCCAGCTTCTATGAATTGATAAAATATTTTTAAAGTGAAGTATCACAATGGTTGGCCCTCATCAAGTACAATTCTGAAGTTCTTGTCAGAGCTGGGGGGTAGAGTGTGTGGTTACCATGCACAAGACTCTAGATTCCATCCCCAGCACCAAATAAATAAAAAGTTCCTATCAGAACAGCAGATGGGATAATCCAGTAAAAGAAGTACCATGACCTCACCTGAATATCAAGGAGTAGGAAGGGGGTACATAAGAAAAATATTATAGTGTAGAATTTTTTCACCAAAAAAGCTGACTCCAACAGAGTAAATTACTAACATACTTTTTTAATTTGGTGAAATGCTGAGCATAGATTGATGCAGGTATTTCAGAGACTGCATGGGGTGCTTAAGTGGGTTAGAAATTATTTTAAATAATTTTGAGAATCCTGTAAGGTTAAAGCAAGGTCTACAAACAGAATCCAATTTTTTATAGCCTACAGCCAATTGCTTTTGGAAAATGGGACTGGCAGGAGAAGAAATGAAAAGCAGATAAAAATCAAACCACATTGGGGGGACCTTCGCTCTGAGTGGGCAGTGGGTATCTCCACAGCTCTTTGAAACATAAAATAAAATGGTTCTTCTAGAGCTTAAATCAGAGCCAGACTTTAGAATGGAAACAGTAATTTGAAAAATGCCATGGCTCATCCCCCCACATCCTGTTTGCTCCCTGGGTATGTGAACATGTGAGTGTATGCGTGTACATGGTGTGAGTTACACATGGGTTTATGCTCAGCCCATAAAGAAAATCGTTTGTGCTCTTCCTTCTGACTTTTGACAACTTCAAATATGGGCACCACCAAACATACCGAAATGACACGTCAGGCATCATTTTGTGTGTACCATGATGGTTAAATAAAAAATTATATGGCAGGCACTTAACACTTATAATAATTCTCCAATTCTCTCTCAGGATAAAATTCAGAAGAGGTTTAAATTACTCACAATCTCACAATTAATCATCTATGGATCCAAAATTCTAACATGCTTCTTACTACAAATCTTTGCACAGTGGTACACATCTGTCAGCCCAATGGCTCAGGAGGCTGAGGCAGGAGGACTGCAAGTTAAAAGCCAGTCTCAACAACTTAGCAAGGCCCTAACCAACTTAGTGAGACCCTGTCTCAAAATAAAACATAAAAAGTGCTGAGGATGTGGCTCAACAACCCTGAATTCAATCCCTGGGATGAAAAACAAATCTTTACACTTAGCCAAGTAGCTTCAGACTTATATCTTGAGGGGTGTGGAGGTTACAGATAGAACAAGGGACCTGTTCATCAAAGAGTATTAACTGTTGAGTGTGTTGGGACTATACTAGACGACACACAATTCAAGTGAAGTGGGTCCTGCCCTTCACATCCAAGAGCTAAGATGCTGGTCAGTTCATGAGTTTAACACATTCAGTGAATATTTTGAGTGCCCACTAAATAATAAGTACAATTGTCCCTCTGTGTCCTTCCTTGGGTTCCACATCCATGGATTCAACTAGCCAGGACAAAAAAAATCCTCTTGAAAAAATTGCATATAGGACGGGGGATATAGCTCAGTGGTAGAGTGCTTGCCTATCATGCACAAAGCCCTGGGTTTGATACCCAACACAACATACACAAAACAAAACCAATTGCATCTAAACTGAACACATTTTTTTTCTTCTCATTATTCCTTTAACAATACAATATAACAAGTATTCACATAGTGTTTACATTGTATTGAGAATTATAAGTGACCTAGAGATCATTTAAAGTTTAAGCAAAGAGGTATCTGAGTTATATGCAAATACTAGACTGTTTTATATAAGAAACGTTGAATATCTGTGGATTTTGATATCAGAGGGAACATCCTGAAATTCACCTCGGATAACCAAGGGATGACTGCACTATAATCTGCTCTGGGAATTCAAAAGATGTGAGAGGTGCTGGCCTTGCCTCTAGTCAGCTGAGTGGGAGACAGATGCATAACTGACGCATAATGTACTAAGGGCTCTATAAATGCTATTGCAGTTGTCAGTTTAGGCTAGATTGTGCAGTGACGACAAATTAACCCCCAATTCTCAGTGGCTTGACATAACAAAGGTCTTTTTCTTTCTTACTTACACTACATATAAACTGCAGATTGGCAAGGATTTCCATCAGTTATGGTTCAACCAGACAAGCAAAAACAGTGATGTGGTAAGGAATTTCTTAAATATTGGTTTATGCAATTCTGGTGGCTTATTAAGCAAATCAGAAGTCTGTAAGGCTGGCAGGCAGGAAGTGAAGTTCACAAATAGGTTACAACTCTCTTGGCAGGAGCCATGTGAAGTCTCTGAGTTAAGGGAAGGCCTAAACCCTCCCTTTGACCAGGCCCACCCAAATCATCTTCCTTTTGACCAACTTCAACTCCACTGATTAGGGATTTGGATCACTTCTGCAAAATCATTTCACTGAAGCACCTAGATTCGTGTGGGGACTGTAGTCCAGCCTTAACAATCTGACACATCAGAAAGCATCATACAGTGCTATCTAATTAATTAGCCCACTGACTGACAGAGGGGCAACCAAGGGACACCTGCATGAACTATTACATGTTTCAGGCCCAAAATGGCATTTGTCACTCCACTCATGACCTTCTGGCAAGCCCTGGTTCAGCCCCTCCTAACTGCAAGGATGGGACGTTGACCCTCCCAGGTACCCAGAGGAAAGAATTGGAGGTGAATCCACCTGGGTGTTGTCTGAGACATCCTGCTCCCCTTCACACACACACACCCCATTTTACACAGGGGAAACTGCGTCTATGGTGAGATGAAGGGCACCAGTGACTGCCAAGGGCCCCAGCAGGACACTCACTTTCTCCCTCCACACCCAGCTCACCCTCACCTGCCTCCTCAATCTTCCCAATAGAAGCTCCTCAAAAGTTTACATTTGAAATCCTGGGGGGCACAGGAACCCCCAGGGAGGGACCACTTCTCTGGCTTCACTGAGGTTAGGACAGAAGGCTTAGGACTATGAGGTGACCTGCATACTTCATGGAGCTGAGCCCTCCACCTGGTGGCTTGCAAAGAATCACAGATTTGAGCATGGAGGTAACATATTGATGAGCCCTTCTAACAAGAAGGACAGGGACCTTTGATGTTTTGGACTCTAACGCTGCTGGCATATGTGAAACACAAAAAGCTAAGGATTGATACACAGTGATAATGATCAGTGGTCACTGACAAACAAGAGCTGTCAATAGAGTGTGCCCTAAGTTCAAATAAAAGTGTCTGGGCCATAGGAAACAAACGTAAGCGTTTTCCTTCTCAAACATTTCTTGAGCACCTGCTATGTACCAGGCACCATGCTAAGCACTTTTAATTCATTTAATCCCAACAGCAATTCTCTGCCATGTTATGTGTCATGGAACACATTTTGCCTAAGGTCACAAAGCCAGTAAATGGTAGAGGCACGACCCCTACCAAATCTCTCTAACTACAAAGCCTATGTTCTTGCTACCAGAGCCACCACATACCATTCTGCAAGTGGTACAGCGCATGAGCTCATCTAGCTATGGGAGCAAGTCCTCAGTGCCCATGAGACCTAGCCTGGGGCTGCTTCAGCCTTTTATTCTTTTTTCTTTTTAGCTGGGAATTGAACTTTTACCGTTAAGCTACATTCCCAGCCTTTTTTTTTTTTCCTCAAGACAGGATCTCACTAAGTAGCTTAGGGCCTCACTGAGTTGCTGAAGCTGGCCTCGAACCTGCAGCCTCCCAAGGCTCTTGGATTACAGGCGTGCACCACCATACTCAGCCTGCCTCAACCTATTTCTTAACCTCCAAAGGCTCCACGTGGGTGCTCACCTCCGGCCCTCTCCTCCTAACACCATGAATCAGACAGGAAAATTCTATCCACTGATCCTCTGATCACAGGCTCACCTCCTGATAGTCACCGCTGAGCCTTACAGTAAGCAGAGATTGTGGAATGCTAACCATGAATCAAAAACTTTTCTGGAGAAACTTCTATGTATGCTAAATGCTTTTGGAGCATAGAAGATGCATAGGACACAGCCGCTCACATCAAACTGCTTACTAGTAGGGAAAAATAGTACAAGAACATACTGATAGGGGGCTGGGGATGTGGCTCAAGTGGTAGCGCACTCGCCTGGCATGCGTGCGGCCCGGGTTCGATCCTCAGCACCACATACCAACAAAGATGTTGTGTCCGCCGAGAACTGAAAAATAAATATTAAAAATTCTCTCTCTCTCTCTCTCTCTCTCTCTCTCTCTCCTTTCTCACTCTCTTTAAAAAACAAGAAAATACTAATAATGTAAAGTATGATAACAACAAATGAAGAGGACCCTGGGAGCTGGAAGGATTCATTCAGTCTCTCAGCTCCAAGAGGAGGAAGGAGAGAGCTTTGAGATTTGGTGGGGTGGGCAGCCTAAACAGGGCCCAAAGTAGAATTGTACAAGTTCACACCAACCAGCTTCCATTAACACAAGCAGAAAGGCAGGCACCTGAAGTCAGTGCGGCCACCCAGCAGCCAGCCAAAGAGGAAGCTACAGGTTCTGAGCAGGGAAGTCGTATTGAAGGGCGACAGCAGGAAGGAATGAAGGTGCTTGGCAAAACATAACTGTAGCTCAGGGCTTGGAATTGAACAGTGTACCATGCCTGCTGCCTGACTCTACCAGGCACAGCTGCCCACCCTGGGCTGGCCTCCTTGCAGAGCCTTCCTGGCTCTGATACAGTATTAGGGCCTGAGCACAGTGAGGGAGGCTGGGGAGGCTCTTGAGGGTCTCACTGACAGGTGAAGATGTCATTCCCACCCCCCCTCCTTTTTGTTTGTTTGTATTTGGGAACTGGGGATTGAACCCAGAGTTGCTTTGCCACTGAGCTACACCCCCAGCCTTTTCAAATATATTCTTTTTTTAAATTTTGAGACAGAGTCTCACTCTGAGGCCATCCTCAAACTTGTGATTCGCCTGCCTCAGCCTTTCAAGTATCAAAGATCATAGGCGTTGGCCACCATGCCTGGCTCCATCTCCTTCTTGGTGATACTCACCTGTCCGCCCTCTTCTTTGGGAGTGTTGGAGAAGAGTTCTCAGAGACCTGGCTCCTTTGCACCTTGCTCCTAACCATAACCTCCCCCTTCTGTCCCTCCCCCAATGCCATCCCTCCCCCCAAAACACACTACACACACACACACACACACACACACACACACACACACACACGCTCCCTCTCACCCTCACCTCCCTTCCCTCCCCCACCCCTTCCCCTCCATTTGTTTCAATGAACAGCCCCTTTTATCTATTCTGTAGGTACAAATGAAGCTGTCAAATTTGATCAGGCGCTTGATATGACAGGCTGTGGGAGTCGGGACCCCTTGAACAGAGTGGGCCTTGTCTGTCACAGCCTGCCTGACACTTCCCATAATGCCCAGACTGATGAGATTCTGAGTAGGGCCCAGCACATTTTCAACTCTATTTTGGGTGAAAACCCTTCTTGAAAGATCTTGAAAGGAGCTGGCAGTTCAGCCGCCCGGATGATTAATGAGGGTTGGCTCCGCTGGATGGATTTCTCCTGGTGCCAACAGCCGTCCTCCCAACAGGCTACAGCGTATTGCCTTTGACTTCCCCCAGCACTTCCCCCTCGCGGCGACACCCCCAAAAAACTTTTCCCACCAACCCTCGGATGTTCCCCCAAGCCTCTCACTCCACTGTAAGCCGCCCATCTCTCCCCTTCCCCTTCCGTTTTCTGTTGCCCCTGCAGATGGAAAAAGTTAAGCGTCCTAGCGGAGAAGGCCTGACTTGAGTGAGCAGGGCCCCTGGGCCGCTCTGCAGAGGGAGGGCTGAGCAGGGACTGCAGAGGACAGAGACTCCTGCTCTCCCTGAGTGTATGTCACATGCCCCAATGGTCAGGGATGGGTCTCTTCACTTTTTCTCCATGGATTTAGGAGCTCTGGGGACAGAAAACATAGGGTGTCTAAAGCCCCGGAGGATAAAGCATCAAATGTCTTGGGTTGTTTTGTTGTTGCTATTATTGTTGTTGTTGTTTTCTTATTTCAGAGTGTTTCAGAAGAGGCCTCGTTAACATTTGGGGCAGGACAACTCTTTAGGAGACAGGGTCCTCCTGTAGAAGATGGAAAGTTTAAAATCCTTAGTCCAGAGACAATGATTGCTTATAACACCCCCCACCAAGTAGATAACTAAAACCATCCCCTACAACCCCAAATGCCCCTGGGGGTGGCACTAGCCATGGCTGAGAACCACTGTTAAGATAAAGACACTCCTTGCCCCATGTACCTTGGGAGCGATGTCTACCTCTTGGTCTCCTTGAGCTCTTACTTACACCCCTGGCGCTTGCTGACAAGAGCACTGAGAAAGAGGGAAGAGGGTGTCCAGGGAGTGCTCCCGTCCACCCGCAACGCTGACTTCTCTCCTTTGCTGATGCCTCACACCAGCCCTGCTCCAAGCTCTACGGTGTTTCTGTTTTCCCCAGAAGATTTTAGGTCATGTTGCTTAGGAGAAAGAATGGGCCCCAAAATGTCTTTGGGGATTTCAACGTCAGAACCCTTCAGGGACAGGCAGGAACAGTCAGGGTCAGGAAGGAACTCATTGTTTCTTTTTTAAACATCCATAGCTTTATCTTTCAAACCAGGCTTAGGTATGTGGACTCTGTCGGAGAAGCTAGATCCCTGTAACCAGGGTGGTCACCCAGGACCTCTTGTGTGGAACAGGATAAGCACATTCTTGGGGCCTGTTCTCTTCAATAACTATTTTCTTTTCTCCTTTTCCTTTTTAAAAGAGAGAAGGAAACTACAGAATTCACCCACCCCAGGCCATTTGATCAATGCCTAACCAACTCTTGAGATCATCCATGGACCCAAGACCATAGTTCATTCATTCAGTACCATTTCCCGAGCATCTGCTATATGCTAAGCACTGGGCTGGACTCTGGAGAGATAATAATGAGCCAAAAACAGGCTACTCTGGCAGACAAATAAGGAGACAAAAACTAAACAAATCAATATATAATCATAAATTGTGAGTAAAGATGAAGGAAAAGTAGAGTTTGTATAGTATGCACAGAGAGGGTTGTGTGTTAGCTTTCCACCACTGTGACAGAATACTTGAGAAAATCAACTTTAAAAAGAAAGATTTATTTTGTTCCATAGTTTTAGGGGTTTCATTCCATGGTCCACTGGCTCCATTGCCAAGAAGTAGGGGAGATTGGGGTAGAGAAAATATATGCCCTTCATTGGACATGCCCCCAGTGGCCCATTTCTTCCAACTAGGAGTTTCTACCACCTCCCAATAGGGTCACCAGCTGGGAACCAAGCCTTTAACATGAGACTGAGGGACATTCCAGATCCAGACCACAAAAGATAATATGACAAGGAATCTCCATCTCAGAAGTAAGCTCTGGAAAAACCTCTTTGGGAACATGACATTGAAGCTGAGATCTGAAAATTGAGCAAGATTAACCAGGTGAAGAAGGAAGAGTGTTTCAAGCCAGGGAAAGACACACCTAAACATCAGCCAAACTCCCCTGTCATAGAAGTGCTGTCCCTATTAACAATATCTTCACAAAAGGACAAAAGCTCAGTAACTCAGCCAAACCCGGGAAGAACCAGAAGAGCAAAGAGTTGGGAGGAGAAAGGGAAATCAAGGGGTGCAGAGTGAAACTGAGAACCAACGGCTGTCCATAGGCACCCAAGAACAGCCTTGGGCAAGGTATGACCTCCACACACCAAGTCAAGCAAGAGGGAGGCCTGAGCTGAGCTTGTGCAGGAACAAGGTCTCTCCAGTGCATTGCAGGGAAACTCTGGGGAAGAGCCTTGGGAACTTCTCATTCCTGGAGCTATTAATGGACAGCCACTGATGGAAAGAAAAATTCAATGAAAAATCACACAAGTCAATATATAATTACAAGGTTCTTATGGGAATATGAGGCTCAAGGGAAGTTAGCCTTCCCTCTTCCAGAAAGCTAATTTTTAAATAAAATATGAAAGACTATGTTTCTTACTTTTGGAAACTTGTAGGCTGTGTGAGTCTGCTTTCCATTACTATAAAAAATACCTCAAATAACCAACTTTAAAAGAGGAAAGGGGGCTGGGGTTGTGGCTCCGTGGTAGAGGGCTTGCCTACCACATGTGAGGCACTGGGTTCGATCCTCAGCACCACATACAAAAAATAAGTAAATAAAATAAAGGTATTGTGTCCATCTACATCTAAAAAAAATATTTAAGCAAAAAAAAAAGAGGAAAGATTTGTTTTGGCTCACAGTTTTGAAGGCTTCTGACAATGGTCAGCTGGCCCCATTGCTTTGGGGCCTACAGTGAGGCAGCACAACATGGCGGGGAATATGTGAAGGAGTGAAGCCACTCAATTTATGGCTGGCAGGCAGAAAGTGAAGGGACCCACAATCTCCTTCAAGGTCACACTCCTGGTAACCTAAGACCTTCCACTGGACCCCACCTCTTAAAGTTTCCACTACTTCCCAACAACATCAAGCTGGGGATCAACCTTCCAACACATGGGCCATTAGGCGACGTTCCAGAACCAAGCTAGAGCATAGGCTTTCATTGGATCCTCATTGTCTAATGAGAGCAAACCTTTACCTTAGCTTCAAGTCCTCCCCAAGTGACCCCAACGTGCACTTCCACTGTCCCTACCAGAACTCTTCACAGGTACCCAAAGGAACATCCCACTGTTTCCTAGACATTAAGATCTTACAGCGAGTTGTTCCTTCCTCCGAAAAGAACTATGACCCTCTCACAAATGTGCTGCTCTCATTTTTTACCCCAAGCCGTTAGTTTCTCTTTGCTTTAAATATTTTCAACTCCTTATTTTTATCTCCATAGTCCTTCTCCATATGAGTGACTCCCACCTCCTCCCACGGGAGCATAGGGTCCCTAAAGGCAAGAAGAGTATTTTATTTGTCGTCATGTCCCCCATGCCTAGGACAGTGTCAAGCACATGATACACCATAGATAAGTGCTTGTTATGTTCCATTAATTGACCTCTACAGAGCCAAACGTTTGTCAATGCCTTGCAACCAAAGTCGTTAGTTGAATGAGAGAAGAGCCCTAGGGATGAAATTGAAAGGAAGGACAAAAGAAAGAGCAACCAGGAAGAAGAAAGAATGTACCTGTTGTTCCAGAAAGATTCCTTTCTCTAGTCTGTCGCTCTATGTCTGGATGAGGCTGGATGGTCCTAAGGAAACCGGTGCTCGTTCTGAGGACCCTTGACTATAGCAGCCACCTGTACCGTAGAAGCAGGCAGAGGAGACCCACTGGATGGGACAATCAGCAGCCTCCTTCCCCTACCAATATGCCATGATGGCTGGAATGGCAAGTCATTCCTTGGAGTTAAGGAATGAAATCCTAGGAAAACACCATAAGAATGTGCCCATAAAGGCCAAAATTATAGCTCTGTACTAGGGCACTTTCTTAGCACACACAAGACTCTGGGTTCAATGCCCAGTAAAGGAAAAAAAAAAAAAGTTCAAAAGAAAGTTGGAAGGGAAAAAAAAAACAGCTCTGTTAATACATCAGTGTCCACCAAACATGTTAGAAATAGCATCTAAGTGCCAGATTTAGCAGTGCACACCTATAATCCCAGAGACTCAGAAACTCAGAAGGGTGAGGCAGGAAGATTGCAAGTTTGAGGCCAGCCTCAGCAACCTAGCAATGCCATAACCAACTCTCTCAAAATAATGCCAAGACCCTCTCTCAAAATAATAAAATAAATAAAATAAAAATGGCTGAGGGTGTAACTTAGTGGTTAAGCACCCCTGGGTCAATCCCATTACCAAAAAAGAAAGAAAGAACACCTAAGTAAACAAGAGATAGAGTCTGAAGGGAATAAGACATGAGGCCACTGAGGGTGAGAAGAAGTCAGGTCAGGAAATCTCCACATCAGGAACACTTTCCCAAGAAAGGCAGCTCCAGGTTAGCATGCTGGTAGGACCTGGCACTTGGTCAACACACACTCCAAGAATCTAGGGCAAGAGCACTTCCCCACTCCAGTGTAAGATTCTCTAATAGATACTTACCTACTCCACTAAAAACAGCCCCCGTGACGGCAGAGATCTTGACCGTGTGTTCCCTGCTGTTGCCACAGTGTCCAGTCTGTGCCTGGCATGTAACAGGTGCTCTCTGGATATTTCTTGGATATAATGGATAAATGAATGAGTGTAGAAGGAGGCTGAGAATGTACCCCAACCAGAAACTAGTCCTGGTGAAGTCGAGACTGGAGTTCCTATAAGCAATACCTGGAACCAGTTCAGGGTCCCTTCTAGAAGACACAGGTCCACACCTGAGCAGCTTGGGAAGGACACACACAAACACGTCCCAGCATTTGGGATTTGGAACAGAAGCAAGCCCCCTCCCTGTCTTTCAGGATTTCTTCAGGGAGAAAAAGAATTTTCCTGCCATCGGGCCAGAATATAAAAACAAGGCTACATAAAACAGGCCTAGGAGGGAAAGAGTAGGCCAAAAACAATATGCTCCCTCTCTCCTGTTTTTTTAGGACCTCGACTTCTTTTCCCAGTGAGGGGGAGAAGAAGAGGGGAGCAAAGTTTAATGACCCTCTGCCCCCTTGCCAGGACAGAGGCCCTCTCAGGCGGGGAGTCAAAGAAAACTTTTCCGAGACTGATTACCAAGAGGGTAACTAGGTACACAGAGCACATGTGAACAGGCTCCTCGTTTCCAATTCAGGACTGTCAGATGGTGATTAATGACTAACAGCCACAGAGCAGCCTTGATTGCCAAGTGCCGTATTGTTAATCCTGACATTTAATGAGGCCGGACACAACTCTAGCACAATTCCACACCATCATCTGCAAATAGCGCTCGACGGACTTAATTGGTTAAGTATTTGTGTGTGTGTGTGTGTGTGTGTGTGTGAGAGAGAGAGAGAGAGAGAGAGAGAGAGAGAGAGAGAGAGAGAGAGAGAAGGAGAGGTTTAAGGGCAGAAGAAAGGGGCAAGACATTCAAGTGTGAATTTGCCCTGTATGGATGTCTCTGTTTTAACATGTCCATCCAGGTTATCACGTGCGTCAGTTGATACAAAGGTCCACAGGACTGAATCTGTCCACCTACACTATAACCCCAACAGAAAAGTCTCTGAAGTGATGCAACCTCCTTCCACTGTGACCCTGCCCATCTGACCCCTGCTGTGGGCTCCTTCCCCACCACCCTCACCACCCCTGCCTCTGAAGGGCAGCTGGGAGCTGGCATGTTTGTGAAGTTAAAACACATGAAAGGTGGGCTGGGGATGTGGCTCAAGCGGTAGCGCGCTGGCCTGGCATGCGTGCGGCCCGAGTTCGATCCTCAGCACCACATACAAACAAAGATGTTGTGTCTGCCGAAAAACTGAAAAGTAAATATTAAAAACTCTCTCTCTCTCTCTTATATAAAATTTTTTTTAAAAATCAAAAATTAAAAAAAAAAAAAAACACATGAAAGGAATTTGAAAGAAGAAGTTGTCGAGAAGTGGGCCAGGATCCAGGGCTCCTGAGAAGCCACTTTTTCACTGGACTCAGATCAATGGTGCTTTGGCCCGACTGACTGGGCGGTTCCTCCTTTGCCAAGAGAGAACTATGTCACCCCCATTCCGGAACTCAACACTCTCTTAGGAAGTGAACAGAATCCATCTTATTGTTCTAGAAACAGCATCCCAGGCAATAGGGACAGAGAAACTGGCCCAGCAAGAATTATCCGGGCCAACTCAGCAAGATGACAAAGGGGCTAGGAGAGGAGGTGTTGGCTCCAAAAGGGCACATCAATCAAAGGCATGCTGGCTATCCTCAGTGTTGTGGCTGGGCCTTACAAGGACAGAAGGAAGTGAGTGGCACACAGGTAGCTGGCCATCTAGCTGGAAAGCAGCCAATGGGCATGTGAGAGCAGCCTAGACTTTGAATGCTAAGGGACACATGAGCAGCACAGATGGTGCCACAGGTGTCTAGAGAGGCCAGCAGAAGCTGAAAATGTCCAGAAAAGGCAGGGAGTATACACAGTATTCTGAAACACAGGAAACACGCAGGTACTGAGAAGGCCATTACCCAACAAGGATTCAGGAAAGAAATGATCCCCACTAATTACCCCTTAAAGGCTTGAACCACAAAGTATGGCCCTAAAACCAGCAGCAAGGACATTACCTGGGAGCCGGTTCAAATGCAGACTCTCAGGCCCCACCCCAGACCCATGACTCTAAATCTGCAAGTTAACCAGAGACCTTAGGTCACATTGTGCAGGTTACAGTTAAGAGGTGCTGCTCTAAATGCCCTGACCAAAAAGGCACACAGAAAAGCAAGGCTGACCTAAGGAACTGATGCCTGGAAACCCCCCAGCAGGTGCCCATTGTACTACTACACCAAAAGATGCTGCCTGGACAGCCTGGGTTCTAGGCCTGACTACGGAGAGAAGGCTCCAGGTGGCTTTGCAAGGCTCCGCCACCCTGTTTGTTTAAGGGCTCAGGTCATAGGCAGGGGCAAGTGACGTTCTCCAGCGGGTGTCCCAGGCTCAGGCCTTTGTTCCAGTCTAGTGGTTGGAACCTAAAGGCCCCATGCTGAGGAGTTCAGTTCATTACTGAGGCCTGGTGTAATTACCGCCCTGCCAACCCTCATTCCATTCAGCATTCCTAACCTCCCTGATTGCCCTGCTCCAGCCTCTCTAACTGTGGGAGGGTCAGCCTCAGAAAATAATAATTAAAAGCTAACATGTCCTCTTCTGACTCTGGGTTTAGGGGTCCCCTGCTGTGACCCCAATCCACCCAATCCTCACCATGAACCAAATTCTCCCCACCTAGACCTCTCCTTTTGGAAACCACAAATCGTTAGGGGTTCTTCTCACTGAGCATCAGTGTTTTCTCCCCCTGCCAAATTCTGCTTTACCCCCACTTTCATCAAATACTCCTGTGACTTCAATCCCATAACCTCACCCCACTTTGAAAGTATAGGAAAGAATGTGGGCTGAAAGCAAGAGACCTGGGTTCCAGTTCTAGCTGCTTTGCCTCCACGGTGACGCAGGGCAATGCACTTCCCTATTCATGCCCAGGTTTCCTCCTTGTAGAATGGGGGGATTAGAGAACATGGTTGATCTCTAAGGTTATTCTCAGCTGTGACACTGTGATTTCATTTCAGAGAATACTGTGAGAATTAACTGAATTGATATAAGGATATTATAATACATTGAGGAGCTTAAAAATGTATGCAAACATCTAGAAATAAAGAGATACCTATCCTTAGGTCACTCATATCTCTCTCTCTCTCTCTCTCTCTCTCTCTCTCTCTCTCTCTCTCTCTCTCAAAGTGTCCTCCTGTTTTCCTGGTTCTTTTTCCCTTGCCAGATAGGGAGCAACATGAGGGCAAAGATTGAAGTTTCTATTTCTTTTGTATCCTCCGTCAGTGACTAACACCCACAGAAGCTGCTCAATAATATTGTTTACTGGGTGACAGACTGATTGCCCTTCTGGCTGCTCATTCATTTAAATAGACTTGTAAGAAGCTTAACAGAAAAGTGGTCACCTTTGCTTCTTTGGAAAGAAAGGTAAAGAACCTCTTTTAAATATGCCTGCCTCACTTCTCTTAAGGAAAAAGGATTAGCTTGTCTCCTGAAAATTAACTGGATTTGGACAATCAAATGGAATTTTTAATACTGCCTTACACATGAGCACATACCAACATGCCCAGGGCTTAATTTCATTCCCCAAGCTCTTTCTGAGCATGCAATGTCCCAAACCCTGGCTCAGGTAGAGGGAGATACAGAAGAAATACTACAAAACAATAACATTTAAACAGAATTTAGAAATCAAAATAAATACGATCCCATTCAAAATGGTCACTTTCAAAGCTATGTATTTTGCTATGTTGTCTTGTTCAAAACTCTTTGAATATTTTTTTAAATCAGTGCTGGATAGTAAACCAAAGGCCTAGTGCATGCTAGGCAAGTGCCCCACCACTGAGCTACATCCTCAGACCTGTTCTTGGAATTTTTTGAAAACCGTCTTCAAAACTTATCACTGGGGCTGGGGCTGGGGCTGTAGTTCAGTGGTAGAGCGCTTGCCTCGCATGTGAGACACTGGGTTCAATCCTCAACACCACATAAAAATAAATAAGTCAATAAAATAAAGTGTCCATCTATAACTAATAATAATTTTTAAAAACCCATCATAACATTTTCTATTGAAGCTGACATATTTTTTTTCTTCTTCTTCTTCTTTTTTTTTTCTTTTTTCTTTTTCTTTTTGCAGTGTTAGGGATGGAGCCAGCACTGCACATGCTAGGCAGATGCTCTACCACTGAACTACACCCCCAGACCACAACATCAAGTCTTTTTGTAAAAGGGGGTTAGAATATCTTTTGAAGCCAACCCTGGTAAACAAACTGAATGACCAGGCTCATTCTGCCAGGTCAAAAATCTAAATAATGTATATAAGGAAGTTTTTTAATGAGTATATGAGAAGGGGCAGCCTTCCAATGTGAGCACTTTGAAGATCCTTTTGAGGATCAGTTGCCTCTGTAAAAATCAGTCTGTGAGAGATCTCCTTGCTTCTACTCTGGTCCTACTCTCCACTTCTCAGCCCCCATGATCTGTTCTCAGCATATCAACCTCAGAGACCTTCTAGAATCATAAGTCAAATTATGTCACTCATTTTGAAACTCCACAAGGGTTCCTGTCTCATTCAGAGTAGAGGCCAAATTCCCCAGGGTGACTTCTGAGATCCAGCATGATCCAGCTCCCTACTCCTTCTCTGACTCCTCTCCTACCACTGTCTCCTTCAGTTGCTTGGCTCCAGTCACATGCTGTTCCTCAAATATTCCAGGTATACTCTGACTTAGGGCCTTTGCTCTAGCTGTGCCCTGCCTGGAAAATTTCTCTTCCAGGTATTCACTCCCTCATTTCCTTCATATCTTTGATCAATTCTTGCCTTCTCAATGAGACTTATTCTGACCTATTTAATATTTATGTTAATAATGTCTCCTAGCAGGGAACAGTGGCACATGCCTGTAATTGGGTATCTGAGGCAAGAGGATCACAAATTCAAGGCCAGCCTGTGTAACTTAGCAGTACACTGCCTCAAAATAAAAGGTGAAAAGAGCTGGAGATGTGGTAGATGTGGTTCTATTTGAATACCACCAAACAATAAAATTTTTTAAATGCCTTATACTTAGTACATTCCATTTAATAACTCTATACACCTACACACATACTCCTTATCTCATTGCCCATTCTTTTCCCCATGGTACTTATCACTTTCACCATACTATATAATTTATCTATGCATTATTTATTGTGCTAACTATTGCCTATATTCCACTATGAGACTCTCAACTCAAAAGGGCCAGAATCTTTGTCCATTGAGTTGAATCCCAAAGCCTAGAATTGGCACATAACTGGCACTCAACAAATATATGTTGGGTTAGGTTGGGTTGGACTGGATTGGGTTGGGTTGGGTTAAGTTGGATTGGATTGGGTTTATTGGGTTGGATTGGATTGGATTCATTTGCATTACCTTGCCTTTCATTGAAAGATGATCCCAACTCAGAAGCATATAGTCTCTTTCTTCCAGAGACTAGAGACATACACATAAAAGCATCTGAACAGTGCACAACAGCACTGACCAAATGGAATTCCGTGATGCTGTAGAAATCCTGGAGGGATCTGTATAAGATGGAGGAGAAGAAAGGGCTTGGGCTGACCCTTCCATCTAATCAAGCACATCTTCTTGTGCCAAGTTCATGTCCTTATTATTCCAGCCTCCACTCACTTGCTCATGCTGTCCTTCTGCCCTCTTACCTAAACCCTACCCACCCATCAAATCTCAGCCCACCTTTTCTTCCATACAACTTTCTTGAATTACTGATTGATTCCTCTCCCCTCTGAGCTCCTGTAACACCTGTGTTTGTTTTGTTTTGTTTTTACAGTACTGGAGATTGAACCCAAGGGTGCTCTATCACTGAAGAAGAAAAACTTGGGGAATGAAATTAAGCCTCGGGCATGTTGGCATGTGCTCATTTGCAAGACAGTATCCTTAGTCCATTTATATTTATATATTTTTTCTTTTGATACAGGGCCTCATTAAGTTGCCCAGGCTGACCTCAAACTTGTGATCATCCTGTCTCAGCCTCCCAAGTTGCTGGAATGACACACATGTGCCACAGCACCAGACCAGCACCTCTATTCTGTATCAGACCATTTAGCCTTTAAATAAAAACTTTATGTATGTGCATGATGTCCCCAGCTAAGAACCACATCATTTGCATCTTCTCACATTTGAATAGGCCCAAGCACTATGCAGGTAGTGGCACTTCATACAAGTGGCACTAACTGATTGATTAATAAGCAGAGGGACAAAGGAAACAAAGATACTATGGTGTGATGTAATATGCCTCATTTTAAAATACTACACATGGGATGGGTGTGTGACTCAGTGATAGAATGCTTGCCTACACTGGGTTCAATCCCCAGCATCACCAAATAAATAAATAAATAAATAAATATATGACACCAGTAGTTCTTAGTCTGAGTTAAATGTTGCAACACCTGAAGAGCTTTTAAAAATATCTTTAAACTGAGCATGGTGACACACACCTGTAATCCCAGAGGCTCAGGAGGCTGAAACAGGAGGATCACAAGTTCTAGGCTACTTAGCAAGGCCCTAAGCAACTGAATGAGACCCTTTCTCAAAATAAAAAATAAGAAGGGCTGGGATTTGGTTCAGTGGTAAAGTGCACCACCTGGGTTCAATCCCGTGTGTGTGTGTGTGTGTGTGTGTGTGTGTGTGTGTGTGCATGTGTGTGTATTTTTTTTAAATATATATAACTTCAAGGCTGGGGTAAACATGAGGGTGGGCTCAGTGGTAGGGCACTGCTAAGTATGTTTAAGGCCCTGAGTTCAATCCCTAAGTACCAATAAAATAAATAAATAAATAATAGAAAGAAAGGGAGGGAGGGAGGGAAAGAAAGAAAAAATCTTCATGTAAGAGCTCTATTCCAGACCAATTTTATCAGAATATCCGGAAATGTGCTCCAGGTATCACTATATTCCAAAAGTTCCCCAAGTAATTGGAATGTATAGCTAGAACTAAGAAGAACCCTAGTGTGAGGAAAAAACAGAAGGGGCAAGGTAAAAGGTGGGTGTTCAAGAAATCAGAAAATAGGCCTAAAATGCTATAATTGGCCCTATCCTTCTTTTCCATTTTGTTCCTATTAATTTGTCATGGGGATTCATCTTTGTCAGAGTGGGCTGAATGGATCAACTGTGGACAGATTCTTCTGTCCTCTGCCTAATGCTATAATGAGTAGCAAAAGGTCAGAGAAGCCATGGAGAGAACAGACAGCAACAACAAATGCGGCCAAAGCCAGGATCAATCTAGGCCCAGAGGATACAGAAAAGTGTGGGGAAAGCAGAGGACTATTTGAGATCACTTGGCAAGTTGTGATTCAATTTCTCCCCTTCCCGGGGTATCAGCATTCAGCTTCCTCTCTTATGCCTGCCCATCAAAAGAGACAAAAAAGTATGTGAAGTATTATAGAGGCTACTGCTTCAGAAACTTCTGGCAAATTCCTCACACCCCTCCTCACTCTATTTCCTATGAAACTGAGCAGAAGTTGAATCTCCTCTCTCTAAATAGTAACCTGGCTCAAGAGTACTGAAGAGCCTTCAGGAAACTTGAAGCACTGTGAGTCTCCTCGTGGGATGGTCCCTAGACATTCTGTAGCTCATTGTCTTTCCCCCTCTGGTCCCTCATTTCTCTGTGTACAAAACTCAGAGAGACAGACCAAGCAGACAAGCAGACACTTCCCATGAGTTGCTTTCAGGGGGCACCTGTGCTAACCAAGCCTCTCCACCTACTCACTCCATCCCTGACTGCACCTGTCACCCACCAAATATCACTATTCACCAAATACCACCACTGGGGATGTCTGAAAACACAGGTACCTCTGGGGAAGGTAATCCGAATTCATGCAGGGCTAGATGTATAGGATCAAGGTGAAAACGTTTCCTGAGAGCAAGATCTGCTTATTTGGGAATGGAGGGTAGGGGTAGGAAGGGTAGCGGAAAGGAACACAAAGGGAAATATGTTGGCACTCAGTGGTTGAAGGAGGGAGAGAAGGATGTGCCAGGGAATGAGGGGGAGGGTGTGGAAAGACGGCTGGAGCGTGGTGACAAACTTCCCCAGTTCTACATGCTTGCCAAGGCCCAGCCCTAGATCCCAGAGGGATCAAGGCCCAGGTCCCCCATCTAGAAGCCACCTCCTTTCACTTTCTCACTCCTCCTCCATCCCTGTGCACAGAACCACCAGCTGCCTGGTTTGGCCAACCCTGCTGCCTCTTAAGTCTGAAAAGCTCAGGGAGAAGGAACCAGCCCACAGCAGCGAGCCACATATATACCAAGAGCGAGAGGTAACTGTAAACTCCGGCTCTCGGCCAGGGGAGGAGGGAAAGGGTAGAGAGGGGGGGATGAGGTTTTTCCACTTCCATTCGCAACTGTCAAGCGGGTGATTAATGACCAACAGGTTTGGAATCGCCTTTATTGCCAGATCAGTATTGTTGCCCGTGACAGCTAATGAGGTTGGACAGGCTTCTCCACACTGAGCTTTATGGGGCCGGCTCCCTCCCCTGCAGAGCTCATGAGCCCTGCCAGCTTTTGTGTGCAGGAATGTTCAAGTCCCACCACCCCCCTCATTCCTCCAACGCCACCTCCCCCCAACTCCCTGAACCACCGTCTCACCCAGAACCTTGCCCATCCACAAAGTAAGCTGGGTAGTAAGTCTCTAGAACCACAGCCCACTCAGAGATACCTATCTTGACACCTATCCCCCCAAGCGCCCCCTTCCCACCCTGCTTGAGTTTGAGCAGTAGGACTAGAACGAAAAGGAACAAAAGCAAACATTGCAGCCCTTGGGGTTAAGACAAGGGAGGAAGCTCCCAAGCAGTCTGGCCAACAACCTTAACAAGCCATTCCATGGTCAGCTGTAAAATTCAAGACATATTTTACATACTCACCACTTGGATCTGCAAATGCGTTAAGGCGTTGAGGGGGGAGGACTAAAGGAATTTAGGATGGAGGTTCAATAACAGTTAATAAAGACTTTTGAGGCTGGGGATATAGCTTAGTAGTGGTGTGTGTGCTTAGCATGCATGAGGCCCTGGGTTCAGTCCACAACACCACATACAAAAAAAAAAAAAAAAAGGGAGGAAGAAGAATGATCTTTTTAACCAACCCTAAACCTAGATACACAAATACACAAAGCCAAGTTTCACTGCAGAAATCAAACTGGTCCTAGGTCTAAGGGTAAGGAAATACAGACTTTGTTTTCTGCTCTCTTACAAATAATATTTACCTTTGTTCTAGTTCACATCTTGATACGGTTAAGCATATGTTTGCCTGTGGTTTAATATTTGAAGGAGTTGGAGCAATGTAATAAGCAAACAGCTTAAAAGGCCCAGAAAGACCCCCTCAGCCTAAAAATCTATTACTTTTCAATGTGATATAAATGTATTTTGCTTCTGCTCAGAGCAATTTCCTAGTTTACTCTTATTAAACCAGGAGACGGCTTAGCAGAGTTCTTGATTTATGAAACACATACTAGATTCATTAAAACCTTAAAAGATTTAATACATTTTATCAGGACATTAAATCTGTGCAGGCTTTTTAAATCAAATACCTGCCATATTTCATCCCCCACACCCTGCACACTTACTTAAGAACACTAAAATGTGGACTGACAAACATTATGGGTGTTTCAGGCCTGATTTCTAAGTGCATTAAAGTCCTCCCCTCTAGGATTTATAGCCGGGCCGCTCCCCATGTTTGATCTTCAGAGGAACAAGTGATTCCTCTCTTTGGAATTCAGTTCAGTAGGATAAGCTGAGATCTATGTTTCATGCATACATACAAATATTCCACCTCTCCCATCCCATAGCCAGCGGTTTCTGTTCTCATGGTTTCTAGAGGAGCCCCCACCCACTGCCCATCTTCCATCTTCCTCCATAACTCCTCCTGGCCTCCAGACTTTAGTTTAGATCTGAAGCATTCCCCAAAGATCCACATGTTGAAGGCTTGGTTGCCAGCCATTAGTGCTACTGTGGGTGGGGTGGAACCTATGGGTGGGTTCTAGGAGGTAGGGTCTAGTAGAAGGAAGTTAGGTCACTGGGGTCATGCTCTTAAAGGGGATATTGGGACCCTGGCCCTTTTCTCTCCCCTCCCCCCCTCCATCTCTCTCTCTCTCTCTCTCTCTCTCTCTCTCTCTCTCTCTCTCTCTCTCTCTCTCTCTTGCCATGAGGTGAGCAGCCTCCTCTGTCATATGCTCCCACCATGATATACTGTCCTGCCATATAAGCCTGTCTTTCTTTAAGTTGTTTATGTCAGCAATGGAAAGCTGACTAACACACTCTTTTTCCATGTAAGGTCCTTGCTTAGCATCTGGACAGTTATCTTAAGTGACAGCTGCCATTTTAAGAAAAATTCTGCTTTCCCACCCAAGGGTATTTCTGAGAAAGGCTCACCACTCCCTCATACCAACCTCACCCTTAACCACTCACATTAGGACCTGCCTGGCTCTAATCCCTGAGCCTGCCCCATAAGAGTCCCAAACCCCAAGCCTGTTTTGCCTCTCTCCATCTATGGAGGGATGGCCTTTATTCGTCAGCTCTAACAAATAAACTCTCATGTGTATCTCTGCCTGGTCTCCGTCTTTCATTTCTTGCTCACCCGTCTCTGGGTTCCTCACTTTCCTTTCACTCCACATGTCCAGCTGCATAACATCTCCTTCTATTGTGATTTATATGTGGTGTCCCTCAAAAGCAATCACGTGTGAGACAGTGCAAGAAGGTTCGGAGGAGATATGATTGGGTTATAGCCTTAACCTATGAATTAATCCCTGATGTGATTAACTGAGTGGTAACTGGAGGCTGGTGGGGAATGGCTGGAGGAAGTGGTTAATTGGGAGCTTGGCTTTGGGGTATATATTTATATCTGGGGCATGGCCTCTCTCTGCTTCCTGATCACAAAGTGAGCTGCTTCCCTTTGCCACACTCTTCTGCCATGATGTTCTGCCTCATCTTGAGCCCTGAGGAGTGGAGCTAGCCTTAGTCTATGGACTAAGACCTCTGAATCTGAGTTCTCAAATAAACTTTTCCTCCTCTACAATTGTTCTGGTTGTGTCCTTTAGTCACACCAGCAAAAAAACTGATTCAAACACCCTCCATTCTCAACTCCTCTGGTGCTCTCAGCACATGCAGAACCACATGGGCACAGCATCCGACTTACTTTGGGAGGTCTGGAAAGCTTGCCTTCTGGGCTGGGGATGTGGCTCAAGCGGTAGTGCGCTCGCCTGGCATGTGTGCGGCCTGGGTTCGATCCTCAGCACCACATACAAAACAAAGATGTTGTGTCTGCCAAAAACTAAAAAATAAAATATTAAAATTCTCTCTCTCTTTCTTAAAAAAAAAAAAGAAAGAAACCTTGCCTTCTTGTTCTTAATACCCCTTCAAGTCTATCTACACAACCTTAGTTCTCAGCTGGGGGCACTTTTGTCACATGCCACACACACTGAGGACATCTGATGATGGAGACGTATTTGAGACATATTTGATCGGCACAACTGGGCAGGAAGGGGCTTGCTACTAGCATACAGAAATAGAGGCCAAAGATATGCCCTCTCCAATGCACAGGCCAGCCCCTCCAAACACCACTGCAAAAGAAAGGAAGGGACAGATGGAGATTGGGAGGGAGAAGAGAGGAAAGGGTTAGGGTTAGGAAGGAAAGGAAAGGAGGCCAGGTGTGGTGTCACACACCTGTAATTACAGTTATTCAGGAGGCTGAGGCAAAAGGATTGCAATTTCAAGGCCAGCCTCAGAAACTTGGCAATATCCTGTCTCCAAATAAAATAAAAATGGGCTGGGGATATAAATCAATGGTAAGCACCCTTGGGTTTAATCACCAGTTGAGGTGAGGGGTCATGTGATATCTATTATTGTATTCAATCAGCACTCATCAATTGCCTATTTTGTGCTAGGATTTATGTTATGCTCTAGGGGTAGGGGATAGGAAGAATACAAAGATAAATAAGACAAAGCCCGTGCCCTCAAGGAGGTTACAATCTTGTGAGAAGTTCCTGGCCTGTAGCAGGAATATTTCAGTATGTTATAATGGGTTCTAGGGAGAAGAAAGCAGAGGATGCTGTGGAAACACAGAAGAAAATTTTGTAAGGGGTCTAGTAAGACAAGTAAGCATTACTATAGCAAAACACAACATACAGTAAAATATCAAAGATAGAGGCATACATAGACAATCACAATGTAAAAAGATCTTATATGCCAAGCGAAGAGTTTCGAATTTTTATTTTTTTCTGTAAGGATCCTATTATTTCATTTTTTAAGTGGAAAAAATATGCAGCCAAAAATTACATGGCTGTGGAGGTGTAGCTCACTGGTCGTGTGCTTACCTAACAAGTACAGGCCCTGGCTTCCGTCCCAGCACCCCCCCCACACACACACACACACAAAACACACACACACAAAATTGAGAACACAAAACACAAGAGAAAAGCTAGAAAAAGAATAGTAGATCAAGCATAGAGTTCTAAAAATAATGTTTAGCTTATGATGGAGGGTAAAGGTACATTTAGACTAATTTAAGCATTAGTGGGTCAATCAATCATCACCAGGTACATCAGAGAAAGGGACTGGCAG